>NC_085868.1:335000-372500 GCF_034702125.1 Engraulis encrasicolus
CGTTTGGTTTTGGTTGAGCAGTCATTGAGCGGATCACTTGTATGACCGTGTGTGTGTGTGTGTGTGGGGGGGGGGGTATTTGCACACATGACAATGTGTAGGCCTATGCATGTATGTATCCCATATCTAGCTCCAGTATCGAGCGAGCCTAGTGCTCTTATTGCTCCTCAGCAATTATCTTCACTCCTTCGCAAATCGGAGAAGCACAGAGGACCCCATGATGATTCTCATTGGGCGGTTTGTCATGACATTGTATGTATTGGGTGGGGGTGTCTTTCAGATGAATTTGTCCCGGGCCTGGTCAAAGCTGTCAATGGCCCTGCCAGCACAGCATCAAATTGCAGTTGAAATAAGCCGAGCTCCAGATTTGGGCACTGGTCGGCACTGATACTGGAAATGAATTAGAAGAAATCATACACATCTCTGTGATATAAGCGTACTGCTGTGATGAGTGCTGTGCTAGTTCATCATTTCCATGAACTAGTTCACAGTTGAGTTCATGCAGATTTAAAGTAAATAATTCTATAAATAATTCAGCATTTGAATGTTGATCTAATTCACTTTCAGTTGATGCCGTCTTCCTTTTCAGGTAATAAGAGCAATAATAGACTATAAAGCTGCTGACTCCTTTTAGGCAATGGGTCAAACTCCTGTGAATTAAAAAAGACAGCATTTCAGTCCCATCGTATTTGAAATTGGTTCACTGCACATTTCCAAGCTGATTCACAATGCTGATGCTTTTTGTGCGTTTCAGTCTTTGGTAGATGTTTTTTGGGTTGTGCGGTCCTGCTGAGAGACCTAGCAGTGAGGTTGTGTTGTGCTGTGCTGTCCTGTCCTGTCCTGGGGGACATTGAGATGACTCTGTGTCAATGGAAGGTCTGTCTGTTTGTCCAGTATCTGGATATGTTTTTTGTACAGTGCCATGCTATCCCATGCTGTATCTGTATCTGATGCCCCATGCTGTGCTATGATGTACTGTGCCGTATATATGCCTACTGTATATTATTCTGTATATCCTGTCCCATGCTGTGCTCTGTCATGCCCTGTTGTCCTGCTTTATCTACAGTAGTGGGCGAGACCGTACAGGAAGTAGTTCGACTACGCCACCCCCGGGGGTGGAGCCCCCGGAGGAAATGAATTAGGGGTAGTTACAGATACCCCGGACCAACACACAATGTACCCGCACAATAGATTACCAGGCAAACACAGGTTCGTGCACAATGGAGGCAGAGACAGTGGTGACAATTAATAATTCAAATCTTTATTATTCTGTGCGTTATAAAAATATATTTTTCTCACTCTTTGCAATAAATATAAAAAGGTACTCACAATTCACAAAGTGCAGTGGGGTGGGTGTGCTGTCGCAATCACCCGCAGATAGATAAACACTTGCCCCAAAGTATGTTCACGTTAACAGTAAAGTGCGGGGGTGGGTGTGCTGCCACCACACCCGCGGATCTGTAAACACCTGCCCCAAAGTATGTTCCTTAATTCACAATAAACAACACACCTGGTAGGTTGTCAGACTTTGCCACTAGGGGCTGGCACGGCTAACACAATAGGGCGAATGGCACACCTCAGGATTAACAAAAGAAAAAGTAAAGAAATAGTTCACAACAAACAGAAATAATTCACGGCAAACAGAAAACAACAAGAAATCACAGCAAACCATGCAAAATAAATCAAAATCCAGTAAACACATGCAGTAAAATAAGAAATTAGATAATTGAATGAAATAATGAAAAAAAGGAAATTAGGCACAGCAAACGAAAGAAAACGAAAATCAAAACAGGAGGTAAACCAAACCCCAGAGGCTCAGCTCAGTGCAGTCCCCTAGGTACCTACACACACACTCACACATACCAACTTACGCACACGCACACACACTGTGGAATGGCTCACACACCAGCTCACACCAAGCCGAGCGCCCACACACACACACACACACACACACACTGAACTAAAGCGCGCCAACGCACACACACACACGAATGTCCGATTTCCCGAGGCCGGAGCAGCAGCCGAGATACGGGTTCCCGGCTTCCAGAGGCACCACACAACCGGGGCTAAAAGTCGCCGCTCGTGCACCTAAACGCGTGGTGTGTCTGACCACGGCCACACGGATACAACCCGGAGATGAGGGTGCACCGATGCGCGATTCTCACAGTCGGAGTGCCAATACAGAGGTACACGGCCGAGGCGCCGGTAGCGACCACACGCGGCGTGCAGGAGACGGGAAATGCGCAAGGTAACCGTTGGTATTGTCCACCGAAGTCCTTGCCAGTGGAGAAGCAAGAGATCACTCTAGCCAAGTAAGAGACGCCAAGTTGGAATCACAACGAGGACAAGAAATGGTCCACATCTCCTAGATCTGAACTGGACACCGCACTCCTCTCGACGGCGAGGGGAGAAGCAACCACAGCATTCGCCGGTGGCGATGAAACGCGCAAAGGGGGACTTTGCAGGCTTACCGAATACTAGCCACTGGCAGTGTTTATGAAGAGACTTCCCATAAGCTTATAGTCGGGCAGGATTGGCATAGGAGCAGAGACACTGGTTTCATTTTTTTAGGTTTTTGTTTTGTCACTCTTTGTAATAGAAATTTGTCATATGGTCAATGGTTGAATGAGTGTATGTATGTGGTTGGTTGAAAGTGAGAGCACCACTGAATAAGCGCTGTGAGTTTGTGTTTTTCCTGTAGAAGCGGAGCAGCAGCCGAGGTTGGGAGACCGCCCCTCTCTCGAGATTTGGACCAGCCATCCCTGTGAGTTTTTGCATTTTCAAAATTTGTCTTGATCGGTGTCCGCAGCATGTCGCGGGACGCACAAGAGATTGGGGATGAGTTGGCTGAGGTAAGAGCCGAGAATGAGCGCTTAAAGGCCTCCCTCGCCCAGCGGGCCACAAGTACGAGCACACTAAATGGTAGCGCCCCGGCAGGGCCCGCTACAGAACGTTTGGTCTTTGTCCCAAGGGAAAAGAAGTGCCCATTGTTTAGGGGAAATGGGGGCATAAGTATCGAGGCGTGGAAGGAGGAGGCGGAGGCATGTATGCGGGCGCGCCATTTTTCTGCTGCCGAGAGAGCCTATTTTCTTTACGATCACTTGGATGGCGAGGCACGGGATGAGATCCGCTATAGGCCGAGAGAAGAAAAAGAAAACCCAGAGAAAATCTTAGAAATTTTACAGGAGCTTTACGGTTGCCCACAGTCATACGTGGCCTTGCAGGAGGCGTTCTTTTCGAGAAAACAGCAAGAGGGAGAGACACTGCTAGAGTTTTCAATCGCATTAATGACCCTTATTGATAAGGTTAGACGAAATGCGCCTGAGGGAATTCTTAACGCTGACGTTCTTCTGCGTGATCAGTTTGTGGAGCATGTTAACGAGGGCGCCTTGCGTCGTCACTTGAAGAGTTTCATTCGGACCACGCCGTTAGCCACTTTGATCGCGGTGCGTAAGGAAGCCATGCGTTGGGAACGGGAGGGCGCCGCCGAACCGCAGCGGCCGCGTAGCTTTTCCTTGTCTTCACTCGATCGCTCCCTTGGGGTCCCTGGTACCTCTTGCGCCGTAAGCATGGATCCCCGTGGTGGGGCGCCGACCAGATCTGATATGGAGAAGTTGCAGGCCGACATGGCGAAGCTCATGGAAATGGTGCAAAATCAACAGGCTCAGTTGCAGCATTTTTCTCGGGGTGCGGCCACACAGGGGGAGCCACGGAGGCGAGGTCGGTCTCCTCGGGAGGGACCCCTTGTCTGCTGGCGCTGTCGTGCGACAGGCCATATTGCTGCGGATTGTGACGGAGAACGAGTGGTGGGGCCCCCACAAGCACCCTCCCGTAGAGGCTCCGGGTTTTCGGAGAATGGGCCCCTCCAACCGAACCAGCCCTCGGGAAACTGACGCCCACCGGACTGAGGAGTCACAGTCCGGGGGGGGGCTCTCTTGGCTCACGTAATGCCCTTCACCCTCCCAATGCCGCCGAGGCGTTACTTTCTAACTGTCCACATCTGCTCGTCCGGATAGGCGGGGTTCAGGTCCCCTGTCTCATTGACACTGGGTCTATGGTGTCCACCGTCACTGAAAGTTTCTTCGCTGCCAACTTCGAATCTTTGGGGCAGGAGCGTTTACGCTCATGTCACTGGCTGCAGCAGCTCCGAGCGGCCAACGGCCTAGAGATTCCTTACTTGGGCTACTTGGAGCTGAATATTGAGCTTTGCGGGAAGAGTATGCCTGATTGCGGTGTTCTGGTCGTTCGCGACCCCCCAGGGGCACGGCTTCCGTGGTCCCTGGGGTTCTTGGTATGAATGTTATCGGCAAGTGTTATAAGGAACTTTTTGGGCGGCACGGTCCCACGCTTTTCGATCTCCCATCAGTGTCAACTGCCCCTCGACCGGTGCTGAAAGCGCTGCAACACTGTCATCAGGCTGAAATCCGGCCCACCCCCGAGACCAGCGGCGTGGTGAATGTCCGGGGCCGTGCGCCATGGCGGGTTCCGGGGGGGACCATGAAGTTGATTCCTGCCACCTGCCCTGAGCAACATTCAGGGCTTGGAACCCTCTTTGAGCCGACGGACCGGGGGTTGCCCGGGGGGTTGCTGGTGTCCCCTGCCTTGGTGCAGGTGACCCGTGGCTTGGTGCAGATCCCTGTAGTTAACGTCGGTTGTACGGACGTCCTGCTGTACCCTCGTACTAGACTCGGACAGGTGAATGCTGTGTCGATCATCAGCTTGCCACGGGACGTGGTGGAGGTCCGTTCCGTGGCCGCCATTACTGACCCTCAGGCGCCTGCCCCGTCGCCTTTGGAGACACAAATCCGCGCAGTGGACTTGTTACCCCTGCCTGCCGAGGAACAGGCTGAGGTCCGGGCCCTGCTTCTGAGGTACTCTTCGGTCTTCTCCGCCCATGAGGGCGACTTGGGTTGCACTTCCCTAATCTCGCACGACATCCCGCTGTTGGATCCGACACCGGTCCGGCAGCGTTACAGGCGCATTGCCCCCTCCGACTACGAGGCCGTAAAAACCCATATCAACCAGCTACTCCAGGCGAAGGTCATCAGAGAAAGCAGTAGTCCATTCGCTTCTCCCATTGTTCTAGTCCGGAAGAAGGATGGGAGCTTGCGACTCTGTGTCGACTATCGCCTGTTAAATGCCCGAACTCGGAAGGACGCCTTTCCGCTTCCTCGGATCGAGGAGACATTGGACATGTTGGCAGGTGCCCGCTGGTTTTCTACGATGGACTTAGCCAGTGGGTACAACCAAGTCCCCGTGACAGAAGGTGATCGGGCCAAAACGGCATTCTGTACCCCCTTCGGGTTGTTCGAATGGAACAGAATGCCTTTTGGCCTGTGCAATGCACCAGGTACATTTCAACGATTAATGCAACGTATGTTCGGCGACCAACAGTGTCATTCCGTTCTACTGTATCTTGACGACATCGTGATCTTCTCGTCCACCGTGGCGCAACATCTACAGCGCCTGGAGATGGTCTTGACCCGGTTGCAGTCGGAGGGGCTGAAGGCTAAATTAGGGAAGTGCGCGTTCTTTAAGCCGGAGGTTCAGTACTTGGGACATGTGATCTCTCAGCACGGTGTCTCTACCGACCCTGGCAAGGTGGAGGCAGTGGCCACATGGCGGCGACCTGCCAATGTGTCGGAGCTCCGATCATTCCTAGGCTTCGCCAGCTATTATCGACGATTCGTCGAAGGATTCGCAAAGCTGGCCGCGCCGTTGCATCGATTGGTGGCCACCTTGAACGGGAGCCGTTCCCGTCAGCCCTCGGGGCAGCAGTTTCGTGATGCATGGTCAGAGGATTGCGAAAGAAGTTTTGAGGAACTCAAGGGGAGGCTCGTGTCGGCGCCGGTACTGGCGTACGCGGACTTTAGCCGCCCATTTATTCTTGAGGTCGACGCCAGCCATTGCGGACTGGGCGCGGTCCTCTCGCAGGAGGTGGACGGCAAAGTCCGACCGGTGGCATACGCCAGTAGAACGTTAAGACCTACAGAGCGGAATATGAACAATTACAGTTCTATGAAGCTCGAGTTCCTCGCCCTAAAATGGGCCGTCACCGAGAAGTTTCGCGAATATCTCTTGGGCCAGAAGTGTGTCGTGTACACTGATAATAACCCCCTGAGTCACCTCACCACTTCCAAACTCGGGGCGGTCGAACACCGGTGGGCCGCACAGCTTGCATCATTTGATTTTGAATTAAAGTACCGCTCGGGTAAATCTAACGGTAATGCGGACGGCCTGTCGCGGCAGAATCAGCCAGACCAAGAAGACGTGAGTGACCTGGTTCCGGGTACAGCGGTCCCTAGATTGCTGCAAACAGGTAGCGGCTCAGGGGGATGGCGGCACCGCCTCTCAGTCCAGTGTCTCGGGGTTGTTCCCCCACGCTTTGCCGGTTCTGCGCACTCTGCAAGCAAGCGACCCCGGTGGTCAGCTGCAAACCCGGCCGCTGTCCCGGGGGGTAGCATCACCGCCTCTCAGTTGGTTGTTTCGGTGCTGCCCTCCTACCCTTTGCCGGACCTGTGCGCTCTGCAAGAAGGAGACCCTGTTATCCAGCCGATTCTGGCCTTCTGGAAGGCGCGTCGGCGGCCTACTCGTGAGGAACGGGAAGCTCTGTCACCCTTGGCCTTGATCCTGTTGCGGCAGTGGAAACGGTTTGTGGAGAACGATGGAGTCCTTTACCGGAGAGTGCTACACCCCAGTGGCCGTGATGAGTGCCTCCAGCTGGTTTTGCCGGCTGCCCTGCAATCAGAGGTCCTAAACCAGCTCCACGAGCACCATGGCCACCAGGGGATTAATCGAACACTGGAGTTGGTTGGGCAACGGTGTTACTGGCCCCGCATGTTTGCGGAGGTGCGCCGATGGTGTGAAAAGTGCCTTAGGTGCCAAGAGTCCAAAGGGGAGCCTCCTCTAGCCGCCGCGCATATGGGCCACCTACTGGCATCTCGGCCCAACGAAGTGGTAGCTGTGGATTTCACGCTTTTGGAGCCCACGTCGGGGGGGGTGGAGAACGTTTTAGTCATCACGGACGTCTTCAGTAAGTATTCTATCGCCGTCCCCACCCGGGATCAGCGGGCCTCGACGGTCGCCCAGGTCTTGCTTGTGGAATGGTTCTACCGGTTCGGAATTCCTGGTCGGCTCCACTCCGACCAGGGGCGCTGTTTCGAGGGCACCCTGATTCAGCAGCTTTGCGGGCTGTACGGGGTCCAGAAGTCCCGAACCACCCCGTACCACCCGGCCGGGAACGGCCAATGTGAGCGATTTAACCGCACTCTACACAACCTCCTGCGTACCCTACCGGCCTCTCGGAAGCGCGACTGGGCAACTTGCCTGCCGCACGTAACCTTCTGTTATAATACCACCCCGCATCAAGCGACAGGAGAATCGCCACACTTCCTTATGTTCGGCCAAGAGCCACAGCTACCCGTAGACTTCCTCCTGGGCCGAGTTCGGCCACCGGTCCATGGTCGAGTGTGCGACTGGATACAGGAGCATCAGGCCCGGCTTCAAGTGGCATTTGATGGGGCTCGGGAGCGTTTGGCCGCAGCGGCGGAATATCGCAAGGACAGACACGATGCACGGGTGAAGACTGCTGTTTTAGAAGTAGGGCAACGGGTATATGTACGCAACCTCGGCGTGCGAGGTCGAAATAAAATCCAAGATGTGTGGAACTCCCAGGTACACATGGTGGTGCGTACCCCTTCGGAGACCGGAGCCGTGTACACGATCGCCCCCGTCAACGATCCAACGAAGCTGAAGCACGTTCACCGCAGCATGCTGAAAGGAGTGGTGGGCCCCCTGGCCCCCGACACCCCCCCGGGGTCGGGGTCGGGCCGACCAGGCGAACCTACCCCTGTCGACTCAGGGGAGCTATCGAGCGAAGAAGATATCCTTCTTGGGGAGCAGGTGGGCGATGCTGACTTGGGTGTCCCAGCAGAGCCCCATGCACCCCAGGGTGGCACCTCAGGAGGAAACGAAGGGCAGCGTCGGACTTCGCAGGCTTCCCCCAGCAGTTCGGCCGCTCAGCTACCCGGTCGTGGCACTAGCAGCAGCGAGGTGCCCCCACGCCGGACTTTCCGGTCTAACGCGGGACAACACTCTAATCCCCATCGGCTGCCTGGTGGGGCGACTTCAAACTCTTGATGGAATTTTGGATCTGGGAGTGGGGGGGAAAGCGTACCTGCATCGTCGGGCCGACGATTCAACATGTGGGGGGTAGATTGTAATGGAGCGCTGCTCCTTTAAGGGAAGTCTGACGCTGCGGCACACGTCACCACGCCGCTCGTAGAGGCTTATGGGAAGTCTCTTCATAAACACTGCCAGTGGCTAGTATTCGGTAAGCCTGCAAAGTTCCCCTTTGTGCGTTTCATCGCCACCGGCGAATGCTGTGGTTGCTTCTCCCCTCGCCGTCGAGAGGAGTGCGGTGTCCAGTTCAGATCTAGGAGATGTGGACCATTTCTTGTCCTCGTGAGTATGTGGACCATTTCTTGTCGCTGTTTATGTGCTAGCCAGCAGCTAGTGGCTAACTTTGCGTCTGCTGTTCTATAGGTTGTGATTCCAACTTGGCGTCTCTTACTTGGCTAGAGTGATCTCTTGCTTCTCCACTGGCAAGGACTTCGGTGGACAATACCAACGGTTACCTTGCGCCTTTCCCGTCTCCTGCACGCCGGTATGTATTATAGTGGGTTAGCTTGTGCCTTTACCCAGCCCTGACTGTTTGTTTTCGTACCATGGTTGCTAACGACGGCCATTATTATGGTTTCAGCGTGTGGTCGCTACCGGCGCCTCGGCCGTGTACCTCTATATTGGCACTCCGACTGTGAGAATCGCGCATCGGTGCACCCTCATCTCCGGGTAAGGTAACCTCTCGGCAGCAGAATCGTGTGATAGTGGGTGTCCTGCTAGCTTGGCTAACGCTCTCCCCCTCCCTCGCAGGTTGTATCCGTGTGGCCGTGGTCAGACACACCACGCGTTTAGGTGCACGAGCGGCGACTTTTAGCCCCGGTTGTGTGGTGCCTCTGGAAGCCGGGAACCCGTATTTCGGCTGCTGCTCCGGCCTCGGAAATTGGACATTCGTGTGTGTGTGTGTGCGTGGGCGCGCTTTGGTTCAGTGTGTGTGTGTGTGTGTGTGTGTATGTGTGTGTGTGGGCGCTCGGCTCGGTGTGAGCTGGTGTGTGAGCCATTCCACAGTGTGTGTGCGTGTGCGTACGCTGGTGCGTGTGAGTGTGTGTGTGTAGGTAGTGTGGGGATACCTAGGGGACTGCACTGAGCTGAGCCTCTGGCATTGGTTTACCTCATGTTTTGATTTCGTTTTCTTTCGTTTGCTGTGCCTAATTTCCCTTTTTTTATTATTTCATTCAATTATCTAATTTCTAATTTAACTGCATGTGCTTATTGGATTTTGATTTATTTTGCATGGTTTGCTGTGATTTCTTCTTGTTTCTGTTTGCCGTGAATTATTTCTGTTTGTTGTGAACTATTTCTTTACTTTTCTTTTGTTAATTCTGAGGTGTGCCATTCGCCCTATTGTGTTAGCCGTGCCAGCCCCTAGTGGCACAGTCTGACAACCTGAGTGTGGGTTCTGAGGCCTTAGGCCTACCAGGTGTGTTGTTTATTGTGAACTAGCGAACATACTTTGGGGCAGGTGTTTACAGATCCGCGGGTGTGGTGGCAGCACGCCCACCCCTGCACTTTACGAATTGTGAGTAACTTTTTATACGGGTGTGGTGGCAGCACGCCCACCCCTGCACTTTACGAATTGTGAGTAACTTTTTTATATTTATTACAGAGTGACAAACATATTTTTATACTGAAAATAATAATAAAGATTTGAATTATTAATTGTCACCACTGTCTCTGCCTCCATTGTGCACGAACCTGTGTTTGCCTGGTAATCTATTGTGCGGGTACATTGTGTGTTGGTCCGGGGTATCTGTAACTACCCCTAACTCATTTCCTCCGGGGGCTCCACCCCCGGGGGTGGCGTAGTCGAACTACTTCCTGTAACGGTCTCGCCCACTACATACAGTATGCATATCTGTAAGCTCTGGACAGTGCCGTCCTTTGCTTTGCTATGCCTTGCTGTTGAGTGATTTGCAGCATCCTATGCTGCTCAGTGTCTCTTCGCCCTTCTCCTATAGTGCCACTAAGAGACTGAATCATTCATGCGAAATGGGAGTCGACAGCCAACTCTGAAGATGAAAGAAACAACAATCAAACAAAGTCCCAGAGCCATGAAAGTCAAAGAGAAAGTGAGTGAAGAGAGAGAGGGAAAAAATGGAATGAGAAACAGAGATAGAGAAACAATGACAGAGAGAGAGGGCAAAAAAAGAGAGTAAAGCGAAACAGAGAAACACAGCAAGCCCATCAAATCTGCTGTCCTGCAGTCGCCGCAATTGCCTAGACAACCGTAGTAGAACACACACACAAGGAAAAAAAATCTCCATTCCGCCATGGAGATTTATGAGCCCTGGGCGTCAAGGAGACAACAGGTTGCATTAATATCCATCAAAAAGTGACAATAATTGCTGGACTATCAGCTTTCCGCCTGTGCTGGAGCGGACGGCCCCGGCACAAGGTAAATGACAAGCTCAATTATCCGACCGGTAAATGGGCATCTGTTGAAAAGACGAGGTCGTTCAAGGATACTTTCACATCATCCACATCCACTGCCATGACAATGGGAGGAAAAAATCTCTGGCACCACCACACCATTCCTCCACCCTTCCTCATCTCTATTCTTTTTCTCCAATTAATTTTTAATCTCTAAATAGAGAGTCTTGGCAAATCTTTACAGCAAGCATGACTGAAAGTGTGGTTATTCTAGATGACTTCTTTCTTACGTTTAAGTTCCTTTTCCTCCTCTGTTTTCCTTCTTCTTCCCCTTTTCCGTATTTCCTTGCCTTGCCTCATCATCTGAGTTTCAAAAGCCTGAGCTGCCTCACAGAACTAGCATTGCTCTTCTAGCTATTTAAAGGCCTCTTAAATTTCTTTGTTTCTGAACTTTCCAATGCAAGGAAAAAATACTGGCATTTGCTGAGAAGATTTTTAATTCCCTTATTCTCTCTCTGCCTCCCTCTGCCTTTGTAAATCGTTCTTCGTCTCTTTCTTCTCCTTCCCTCGTACCGAACACACTAGACTGCTTGGCGGATGGTGAACATTAATTTAGCTTCAAGAGGAAACAGTACAGCACTACTGGCACACTTAAATTATAACTCATGTCTCCAAGAAGGATGGCTAGTGGCTGTACTCATCATGGTATATCCCACAGACAGACACACTCATGGACACACACGCACACGTGCACGCATACACGCACGCACGCACGCACGCACGCACTCCTTCGCTCCCTTCAGCTCTGGCACTGAGACAGAAAACAACAAGGATTACCAGTACATTGTAAAGACACAAGAACCATTCTCCAAGTACATCACGGACTCTCACATGATAGCCAATGCTATGTATGTAGGCATTTGGAAGTACCAAAGTACCTCACAATGATGCATACAATTACATAGTATATCCTATGCATGCAATTACTACATTGTTATTCATGCAGTCTAGCCTACATTTATTTAGAAATGAAACAAAATATATAGGATTCACATTCTTATGAATACTACAAGTGTATGTAATTCACTTTGGGAATTTGAAGGCTTGCACACCAAAACATGCCTGACTGACAATCAGTTACCATTTGCTAAACTGACTTCAAGTGACGTGTGATATGACAGAGAGCAAGTGAACACACACCAAAGATGAGAGCCTGCATGCACCCACACACACACACACCCTTGCCTCGATTGAATTGAGATACTGCAAGCCACAAATGAAGTATCTCAGTTCAATTACAGAGCCATATTTTACAGGCCTGTATGCCAAAGAGCCGCATTGTGCGGCTCCAGGAGGTTAGTGCATGGATCAATGCAGTATGATAACAGAGACAGAATGTCCACATCATCTGCCTCATATAGAACTCCACCTCATTATCATCACCCGCTATGAGAAAGAGAGACAAAAAGAGAGATTTAACACCCATTTGTTATAACATATTCACTGATGGGATCGCCATCTGGATCAGTAAAATTCAGCATAAAAAGGGAGGAAAACTCTATTCATGTTAACAGTAAAACTCACAATATACTCCCACCCCTAAGCACACAACATGGACCCCACCTCATCATTACCAAATGAACAGCAGTGCATAGTTGACTACGAAAATATGAGAGAAGAGAAGAGAAGAGAAGAGAAGAGAAGAGAAGAGAAGAGAAGAGAAGAGAAGAGAAAACTAAGTGGAGATCAATGTGGAACTGATAACGGTGCTTGTGCCGTTCCAGACCCACAGCACCTCACTGGACCAATATTAGGACCCTCGCTAGATGGGTTATCATCATAGGCCAGCCCATAATTGTTGGAGGTAATCTTCAGAGAAGAGAAGAGGTGAGTGGAGGAGAGGGGGAAAGAAATGATTGAGCTCAATGGGACTGATAATGGAGACAGAGCATCTACAGCACCTCATTGGACTTACACTCCATGGGTTATTATCATTGCAAGAGAAGAGAAGAGAAGAGAAGAGAAGAGAAGAGAAGAGAAGAGAAGAGAAGGCTTTTAGCAGTTCGGGCCTATTGCATGTTCTTCTGGAACTCGGTTGCCTATATACCAGAATTTCACATAATGACAGTAAAGTGGATGGCAATCTTTGCTTATCTTGTTGGGAAGAGGGCAGGGGGGAAAAAATCGATGCCACTCAGTATTGTGATTTTTTTCTGCACACTAAATCGCATATAGTAGCTCTGGTGGTTGATAAGAAAACGATAGCTCCCTTTTAGTACATACTGAATCACCACATTGATGTCGTTTTTTTTTAAGTTCACAATACATGCAGTCATCTAGTCTTGCTTTTACTGTCTGTCTTGCATCAAAATGGAATGGTCACTTGTTCACAACTAATGTTTAATTTCAGACCAACAGAGTCATGCCATGGTAGCCTATGACACAACACGGTATGAACGTCTTCCAGTGGTAAACTCTGCTTCCCAGTTTACCGGTAATTGGTGTTGGAACTGGCACCGTCACTGTTCAGTTTGGCATGACAATGACTTATATGGTACACTATGCCAATAACCCCAATGACTTTTACTAACTTAACACAAAGATGCCACAATCTCAGCAAAAGATGTTCAATATGGTAACAGCTCCTGGAGGAGTCCTGTCGCTGTAGACCTGATTCATTGTGATACACTCCCAAATCTGTAGAAAGGTCTCATGGATGTTATTTAATGCAAATGTCAAAATAAAATGTGTGCACATTAGGGGTGTAACGGTACACAAAAATCACGCTTTGGTATATACCTCGATTTTAGGGTCATGGTTCGGTACATTTTCGGTACAGTATATGGGAACAAAATGGAAAACATTTTCTTCCTCAGCACGTTGTTTATTTCATCAAAATATTGTCAAAATACAAATGAAAAAAGGAAATACATTCAACCTGCTACTTTTGGTCGGAGATTTCATCAGTGTAAGAAATAGCACTTTTTTTTCAAGCCTCTACACCTGTTTTTGTTGCATTCTCTCACAGGGTTCTGCACGAGCCTTTGCATGTAGTAGCAGTAAAATGTAAAAACATGAGCAGAGTGGCCTTTCACTCAACTTTTCGGTACATCACTGTTCGGTTCGGTACATGTCTTTTCGGTATGGCACGTCGGTACAGTTCAATAACGTTACAGGCCTGGTGCACATCTTATTCTCCTCGATGAAAATAAAAAACAAATATGTTTCTTTCTCACACTGTGTGTGTGGGTGTTTGTGTGTGTGTGCGTGCGCGTGCGCGACAACTGTGTGCAGCGATCTGTAGCCTTGTTAAGCCACAGCCTGCAGGAGAAGCGTGTTGCCTCAGGTTTAAGTTATACGCCAATGTGACGTGCGTGTGATAGGTTATTCCGTTATTCTACCGCGGCTTCGCTTCAGTGGCAGCGGCGGCAACAACAAACAACAACAGGGGAAAAAATGCAGTGCCTCCCATTATTGGGGTCACAGACCAGACCCCCCCCCCCCCCCCCACCCAGAACACCCCCACACCCCCCAGTCAGAGATATTCACGGCTCAGTGAAGTCTAACCAGGGCAACCGTCACCGCGGAGAGACGAGAAGCCACACAGCGACCCCGGGAGTGAGCGAAGGGATGAAATAAAAATAACAAAAGCAAGCAAAGAAAAGAAAGGGGATGGTGTGCAGTGGTGTATGTGTGTGTGTGTGTGTCTGGGGGTGGATTGTTGCCAACTATGCATCTAATAAATTTCCCTTAAAGTGTCTCAAGGTAAGGGAGAAAGGAAAAAGAATTAGTGAGCGTAATAGGACTCTCTTGGCCTTTCTAGTTTATTGCTTTGTTTATGAAATGGCTTATTTTGAAAGCTTGGATCTAAAGATGAGGAAGTGTGTGTGTGTGTGTGTGTGTGTGTGTGTGTGTGTGTGTGTGTGTGTGTGTGTGTGTGTGTGTGTGTGTGTGTGTGTGTGTGTGTGTGTGTGTGTGTGTGCATTTGTTTTTGTTTGCTTGTTTGTGTTTTGTGGTAGGTAATATATTGACCATTGGAGGGCACAATAAGGAACCCCTTTAGAATGAACGGAGCTCTTATTCTCCCATCATTACATTACATTACATTACATTGCATTTGGCAGACGCTTTATAACCAAAGCGACTTTCAAAAGAGGACATAATCAAGCTAGCATCACAAGCAAATACAAAGTGCACAGGAGATATACAGAACAACAAGTGCAATTGCAAAGAGGGGTTAAGTTTTTTTTTTTTAATTAAGAGGAAATAACGAGTACACACACACACACAAACACACACTCACAAACTAAACTAAACTAAACATCATGTCAGGAGTCTGCCCTGGGGCAAGGCCAGTTCAAGCATTAGTCTAGTAGATTCTCTCGAAAGAGGAATGTCTTTAGTTGTTTCTTGAAGGCTGCAAGAGATGTGCTTAGTCTTGCTGCCTCTGGGAGACTGTTCCACCACTTGGGTACCACAACGGAGAACAATCTTGACTGGGAGTACCTAGAGCGACTGGATGGCAGAGCCAGACGGCTTGTGCTGGATGAGCGCAGTTCTCTTCCAGTAACATAAGGCGTTAGTAGGTCCTTCAGATAAGCTGGGGCCGTTCCTGTGATGGTTTTGTAGGCAAGGGTCAATGCCTTGTGCTTGATCCGGGCGGCGATCGGTAACCAGAGCAACTCAATAAATAGAGGAGTAACATGCGTCCTTTTGGGTTGATTGAATATCAACCGTGCCGCCGCATTCTGGATCATCTGCAGAGGCTTTAGCGCACAAGCAGGTAGACCTGTCATGAGTGAGTTGCAGTAGTCAACGCGGGACAGGACCGTGGCCTGGACCAGTCGTTGTGTAGAATATTGTGTCAGCACAGGTCTGATAGTCCGTACGTTGGACATCTGGATTCGACAGGTCCGGGTGACCGAGTTGATGTAGTTGGAGCATGACAGCTCATCATCAATCATGACGCCAAGGTTTTTGGCAACTTTGTTTGGGGTCACGATGGTGGAGCCTATCTTGAGGTTGATGTTGTGACTGAGCGGCTCTTTAGCTGGGATCACCAGGAGCTCTGTCTTGGCCAGGTTCAGCTGTAGGTGGTGGTCCTTCATCCATGTTGACAAATCGGTGAGGCAGGCAGCGATGCGTTCCGAAACCGTGGTGTCCTCTGGACGGAACAACAGGTACATCTAGGTGTCATCAGCATAGCAGTGGTAGGAGAACCCATGTGTTTGAATGACACGTCCCAGGGAGGAGGTGTATATTGTAAACAGAAGGGGTCCCAGCACTGATCCTTGGGGTACGCCTGTGGAGAGGGTGTGAGTCGTAGACAGCTTCCCTTGCCATGACACACTGAAGGTGCGTCCAGAGAGGTAGGAGTTGAACCATGAGTGGACAACGCCTGTGATTCCCATGGCTGTGAGTATCCTCAGGAGGATCTTGTGGTTGACTGTGTCAAAGGCTGCAGACAGGTCTAGTAGACCATCACCCTTACCAACACTTCCACCATCAGCCTCATACATACTGTACCCAGCAGAGTGATATGCAGTCACACATCCGTGCACACTGACAGCACACATAGAAAGCACATGCACAGACAGCTAATGAAATGTCGTATGTTGAATGGTTTGGATCTAAAGATGAAGAAGTGTAAGTGTATGTGCAAATGTATGTGCATGCGTGTGTGTGTGTGTGTGTGTGTGTGTGTGTGTGTGTGTGTGTGTGTGTGTGTGTGTGTGTGTGTGTGTGTGTGTGTGTGTGTGTGTGTGAGTGTGTGCGGGCGTGTGCGTGCATGCTTTTCCGCCACATAATATATTGCCAATTGGAAGACACAATAAAGAACCCCTTTGAATGGGGCTCTACACTATTGTGATGTCATTCTTATTCTCACATCACCGACACTTCAACCACCACCAACCTCATACATACTGTACCCAGCAGGGTACACACATGCAGTCACACATACTTGCACTCTGACAGCACACACAGTAAGCACATATCTGTAGAGAGAAAGGTGACAGACAACACATAGACACTGACAAATACACACGTACACACATGCACTCTCTCTCTCTCTCTCTTTCTCTCTCTCCCCTCTCTTTCTCTCTCTCTCTCACTCACTCACTCACTCACTCTCACACACACACACACACACACACACATACACATGCACACACATGCACATGCACACACACACACAACACACACACACACACACACACACACACACACACACACACACACACACACACACACACACACACACACACACACACACACACATCTGGGCCCTGTGGTGGTTTAACTGTAGCCCATGCCTTTGGCACGGGAGTGGGGGTAAAGGAGGACGAATGGAGGAGTGGAGTGGAGAGAGGGATGGCGAGAGACAGAAGGAGAAATAGAGGGAAGTAGGTGAAGAGTGGGCGTCTGAGCGTCGGGCGACTCTATCCCATGCTTATGGCTAAAAGATGGAGAGAGAGATGGAGGGATATCAAGACACAGTGGAGAGATAATCAGAAGTAGGAGAGGATTGGTGGTGGTTTGGCCTATGCCTGTGGCACAGGAGTGGGGGATGGGACGAAGGAAGGGGTGGGGTGGATAGTTGGAAAATGGGGGCAAGAGACAGAGGGAGAGATGGAGAACAGTGAAGGAGATGGAGAGCTGAGTGGAGGATGGGTAAAGAGGGAGGGGGGCTAAGGGACCAGACGGAGTGAGAGATGGAGAGAATATAGACAGTAATGGATGGAGAGAGAGAGAAAGAGAGAGAGCGAGACAGAGACAGAGAGAGAGAGAGAGGGAGAATGGACAGCAGGAGAGAAGAGATGGCTGGAGAAGCATAGAGACTTGCGAGGCATTTAACCTAGGAGGTGGTTCAAGAATTCGCCCTTGGAGTAAGAGGGAGGGGGACTAAGGGACCGGACGGAGTGAGAGATGGAGAGATTGCAGAGAGAGAGAGAGAGAGAGAGAGAGAGAGAGAGAGAGAGAGAGAGAGAGAGAGAGAGAGATTGAGTGGACAGTAGGAGAGAAGAGAGCATAGGAACTTGAGAGCAAGAGAGAAAAAGAGAGTGGGTATGGTGAGAGATAGAAAGGGAAAGAGATGGAGAGAAAGGTGAAGAATGGATGAATTGGAGAGAGATGGAGAGAGGTATAGGGGAGGAGAGGGGCAACATGGACACTGCGCCCGAATAACACGCCAACTCTACAACGCCATGTGACAGGTTAGCGTTAGGGGTGGTTTTGATCTTAGCACAGTAGGGGTGGTTTTGGTCTTAAGGAAATCTACTTGCCTTGCGCATGCCTGGTCACATGACAAAACTGCTTGGCACTGGCTTGAAATAACTTGCCTTTTCATGATGCCAGTCTGAGAGGGGGAAAGACGGAAGGAAAGAGGAGCGGGAGAGATAGAGAAATAGGGGTGAATAACATAGAGGGTGAAGAGAGAAGGAAAGAGGAGTGAGAGATGGAGGAGAGAGAGGTTAGGGGGCATTTAGCCTCTGCATGCCCACCTCAGCATGTGCCCCTTGGCATAAATGTGGGGGGCGACACTGGAGTGGAGAAATGGGTGCGAGAGGGTGAGGAGAGGGGGAATGGGTCGGAGAGGTGGAGAGAGAATGATAGGGGGGTAGAATAGAGAGGATGAGAAATAGAGAGAGGGTGATCATGTAGACATGGAAGGAGAGAGGTGAAGATGAGTGAGAGATAGAGGGCTTTTAGCCCCTTTGAAAAGAGACTGGTGAGGGAAAAGAGAGAAAGAGAGGAAGACAGGAACGCATAAAAGAAAAGACGAGAGCGATGGAGGTGAGAAGGATAGAGGGAGTTTAACACTGTTGACATAACAGTGATGGAAGACACTGAAATGTAAGAAATGGGTGTAAGATAGGAGGAGAGAGGAAATGGTGGATGAGAATAGTGTTAGAAAAAAAGATATGGAAGAGAATTTGGAGGACGAGAGATGAGGGGAGAGGTAAGATGAAGGATGAATGAAAGAAAGAAAGAAAGAAAGAATGAAAGAAAGAAAGAAAGAATGAAAGAAAGAAAGAAAGAATGAAAGAAAGAGGATAGAAATGGGGGGGTGGGGGGCATTTGGCCTCTGCGGTGGTCTATCAGCCCCATGGCATAACAGTGGGGCAAGAAGACAAGAGAGTGAGAGTATGGAGATCCAAGAAATGGAGACAAGGAAGGAAAGACAGGATGAGAGAACTGGAGCGAGTGAGAGAGAGAGAGAGAGAGAGAGAGAGAGAGAGAGAGAGAGAGAGAGAGAGAGAGAGAGAGAGAGAGAGAGAGAGAGAGAGAGAGAGAGAGAAGATAGATGCACACTGGGAGAGGAGACAGTCAAGAGATGGAATGAGAATGGTAGAAGATGGCGAGAGAGAGAGAGAGAGAGAGAGAGAGAGAGAGAGAGAGAGAGAGAGAGAGAGAGAGAGGGCGAGGTGGAGAGAGGGGGATGAGACTAAGAGCAGAGGAATGGAGAATACACAGTGGCTTCTTTCCTTCCTGTGTCATCTCTGTCAACTCGTTGCTGGCCATGCCCTGCAGGGAAGGACACTGTGTGTGTGTGTGTGTGTGTGTGTGTGTGTGTGTGTGTGTGTGTGTGTGTGTGTGTGTGTGTGTGTGTGTGTGTGGCAGGGTGAATCAGAGGCAGTGTTGCAGAAGTAGGCCGCCACCCTCATCTTGTGCTCCCTCCCAAGACCAGATCTCCAGATCTGTGTGTGTGTGTGTGTGTGTGTGTGTGTGTGTGTGTGTGTGTGTGTGTGTGTGTGTGTGTGTGTGTGTGTGTGTGTGTGTGTGTGTGTGTTGTGCATATGTGTCTATGCAGGTGTATTCGGGTATGCGCATAGATATACAGTATTATGTGCGTGTGCATCCATGTATAGGTGTGTATGTGTGTGTGTGTGAGCACGCGGGCATATGCATGTGTGTGTGTACGAGTACGAGAGTTTCGATATGCGTGCGTGAGCATGTATGCATTGCATGTTACACAGCATGATGAGGGGAAGAAAATGAAATCACTGACGTACGTGACAGCATAGCCTACTTAATGTCTGTGTGAACATTGTAAGTGTTTGTAAGGACTTGATTTCAATGTATTACATGTATATATAGAATAGCAAAGTAAAGCTCTCTCTCTGTAAGTGTGTGTGTGTGTGTGTGTGTGTGTGTGTGTGTGTGTGTGTGTGTGTGTGTGTGTGTGTGTGTGTGTGTGTGTGTGTGTGTGTGTGTGTGTGTATGTGTGTGTTGCTCCTCTCGGAAGTGTTGTCTCAGTAGACACAGAGGTCTAGGTCATACACATTATTTTGTGTGTGTGTGTGTGTGTGTGTGTGTGTGTGTGTGTGTGTGTGTGTGTGTGTGTGTGTGTGTGTGTGTGTGTGTGTGTGTGTGTGTTACAATCACCTGGGCCATGACTCAGATCTGCCTCTAATTGTTCAACTACATAGGTTTGTTTTAAGGTGCAGAATTTCACCACCTCTTATTGGTGGCAGAAGGTGCACGTTTTAAAGGCTATTTCTCGCTTGACACACACACACAGACACACACAGACACACACACACACACACACACACACACACACACACACACACACACACACACACACACACACACACACACACACACACCTTAGTGTAAAGAACAAAACATTACAGAGAGGCAATACATTTCCTCAGTCCCATACGATCAGTCCTTGAAACGCTCCATCATGTGTGCATGCGCCCCTGTGTACGCTCTCGTGAAGTCAATGAATGAATGAAGGCTCGCGCGCTGCCTCGTTGCTGCGCGTGGAATAGACCATTTCCTTCAGCCGCACCGAGCACCCGTCGCTGCTAGACACACCGCACGGAGGGAACGGAGGCGCGTGTGCACGTTGGCTGTGGAAAACCGACAGGTTTCTTATCTATTGCCTTGATAATCGTTTCGAGCTCGTCGACGGTGGTGGAAGAATTGGAGTGTGGAAGCTTCGTTCGGAGGCTTCACGATCACGTTGTCTCGCTCTTCGCCTGCCCGGCTCTTTAAGTTCACTCCCACCACAACGAGGCTGTGGAGACACGGCGTTGAATTACACACCGGGCCGCCGAGGAAAAGGGAGAGCCATCGGGATATACATACTTGCGGAGGAAATCCGCGCCTTGACTGAAATGATTACCTTTGCCACCTTCTGAATGCACACACTGCTACAAACATGCCCGGTTGGAAGAAGAACATACCCGCCTGCCTGCAGGCTGACCAAGAAGGAGGTAGGAACCGCCGTTTTGCTCTTTAATTTGTGTGCGCTTACTAGCTCAGGTTCTCTCGCACAGCCTTAGCGGCGCTGTTAGGTCAGAGCAGAGCAAAGCACAGCTAGAACTATAAACGTTGCCGGAGACCCCTCGACTGGTTTGTGCGTGTGTGTACGAGAGTGAAAGTTACAGCTGGGAGTAGTCATTAATACACGCTGTGTTTGTAGCCTACCAAGGCGCTGGATTTCATAACAGCGCTTTGCACACCTAGCGTAACAGGCGCTCGGTTGGTCTGTCAAACACCTTCGCTGTCAAGTTTGAAATTGTGTAGCCAAATGTAGCGTCATAGTTACTCCGATTTGTAGCAAGTGGGACATGGAATAAAGCGGGGGGAGGAAGGTCGTGTTTCCCCGGACCCCGCCTCGAGAACTGGTCTTTGGTTAATTAGGCTGTGCACTTGTTCGTCCGGTGTCCTACTGAACCACCCCCTCATCTAAACAACACGCTGGTGTAAAATGTGTATTACAATAGCCAACGATTCAATTGTCCACGACGGCTAGCCTACTCCGAAATGTATCAAAGCAGCCGTACGATTCCAAGTTATTTCGCCCCTCGCGTACGGATTGGAATCCTAAGCTAAGCACCGTGTGGGTATGTTGTGCTCTTCTGTGTGTTCCACTTGCTCGTGGTAGCCCCTTTAACGTTGTCATGACATTTCGAGCATTGTCCATATTGCACAGGGAGAAACGGGGGAGGCATGCGTAGGTCCTACTACATAAATCATGACGAGGCGGTTGACCACTTTTTTTCCACAGTAAACGTCACCTCCACCTCCATCGACACCGCCTAAAAGACCGTGGTTGCACATTGCCTGCCAACAAGCGTTGTGTTCATTTAAAATGTGCATTGGTCTATCCCTCATGTAGCCTATCCCCGGGTTATTATCGTCGCATTGAGGTAGTACCCGTGAGCTACGACTTTGGCACGCACATGCCCATCTCCATAGAATATGTTGTGGTTCGTTATGCACTTTGCCACGGTAGTGGGGTTGTAATAATTCACATAAGATAAACGGCAGCGAGTGTGATGATAATTCATCACGAGCTGTATGTCGCGTGCGCCTTGCAGCGGGGACTGCTGGAGAAGTACAGTCTTGTCAGCCCACATATGCGAGAATTCCATTGATTAGCTGTTATGTTATATAGCACATGATGTTACCACCATTGCAAACAACTCTATTCTCTCTTTCTCTCTTTCTCTCTCTCTCTCTCTCTCTCTCTCTCTAGTCAATTGCAAATTCTTTCTTTTACTCCCTCAGTCGCATGGGCGTAATTTATGGTGGGGACGGTAGGGACACGTCCCCACCAATATTTAGCCCCCTACTGTGTAATCACGACCGGTGTTGCCGGTAACGTAGTCGCACTATTTTTTTCAGTAACGTGTAGTCTAACTACCATTTCAAAACGTCAGATTAAAGTTATTTAAGACACCGTGCGTTACTATTTCTGGTACATAGGCCCGCCTACTTTTTGTTTCAAGCGAGGAGTTTGTGGCGACGCCTGAGGATATGATATGAAAAAAACCCTTTTATGATAGGCCTATGAAACTTTTATGAAAGACGATAGAGGGATAACTTCGCCCTGCCATTAAATCAGATTGTGGGGAAATGTAGTAGCCTAGCCCTACGTATAGGCCTACAAACGGTTCTGAATCTTAATTAGCCTATTCGAACAGTTGTGCCGACATCATCGGCAATTTCTAATTCACTATTTGGGTGCAGGGAACGGAGCTCTGCAGATGCGTAATAGTTGCGTGACAAGCAGAGAGAGGCGGAGAAAGGTGAAGGATAAAGTGGCCTATTTAAGAAGAAATGTGGTCTCTGCTCAGCGCAGATAATAACGAATTGAAATGCACATTTGATCTACTGATACGGGTGTAGCCTATTTAAACTATCATCGAAAGGACGGGCAGGCTTCAGAATCTTCAGTCTTCCTTAAAAAAAAAAACTGTCAATGACGGACAAACCTCTGTTAACGCGACCCATGTGGTAAATGAAAGAGTTCCTAAAGGTACACTTCGGCAAAACATTTCCCTTCTTTCATATTAAATTAACCTGGCTTTGTTTTACAGTCTATTTAACTGTAGGACTACTTGAGTAGCCTAGACTAATTGCTGCGACTAGGTTCTGATCTCGCTGAACATCCAACGCGACTGAAATGGAAGCCTCGCAGATAGGGCCTACACCTAATCATTGTGTTGTATTGCATTTCGGTCATGTAGAAGGGCTACAAAGCTAACTGGTATGTTGTAACATTAAAATTCGCCTACAACGTGACACAGTTGGTGCGCAACTATGCGGTGACATCGCTGGGATTTCTGTCAAGACGCGCTGCGCAAAGACACTTGCACGCGCATGTGTGTTGCCTGTAGGCTGCTATGATGCAAACACAGCTACAGGCAGGAAGAAAGCGAGATATAGGGAGTTAGCCTATGAGAATGAAGAAGTGTGTTGTTTTGTATGTAGGCTACAACAGTCCACACAGCATCGCTAATTTTGGAGGATAAAAAGGGTCAGTCGGCACCGGAACCAAAACATTTTTTTTCTAGGCCCCGTCTTATTTATTTTTTATTTCAAGAAAAGGTTTGCAAATGTCAGTGTCATTTTTGTTGCTGTTAAAATAGGCCTAAATGTCAATAAAGTGAGTAGGCTAGGCCTATTGGCAGAACTGGTGATCATTTTCATGTTAGGCAATACCACTTTGCTGACATTTGAACACAAAGCGACTTATATGTTATTTGGTAAAAGTCTCTGGAGCAATGTTGTATCAGAACTAGCTGCTTTGGTCAATTTCACTCCAGTCATGGATGGAGGTGTAAACAGAGGTAGCTTAGGGTGGGATTTAAGCCTGCAACCGTGTGATTGAAAGACCAAAGGAACGCTCGTTGACATATCATCTGCTCATTGATATAACATCTGTGTGCCATGAACTTATGATTGATAATCAGCCCCCCCCCACACACACACACAATGAAAATTGTCAAAAATCATCCCCCTCTAAAACCATTGAGCTACATTCATTCATAGGCTAATACATTCACATATTGCGTTAAAATTGTACTTTTAACAACTGTATTTTCTAAATTTTCTCGGGGGAGAAACCCCCGAACCCCCACCAATTTTATGTCCCTACCAATGTCAAAGTCAAAGTTACTCCCTTGCTCAGTCGTGAAATGACAACCCAGAAACCAGCACAAAGAAAATAAAAAAATACAATTTTAAATTGTTCTGCCTCCTGCCAGGCTCTCCTGGGCTGCAGTAGCTGACACAGTTGTATTGACAGGCTGAGCCAAGCCGATCCCACACTAAGCCACAGGGCCCTAACTCTTGATAAAATAAAACAAGCACTAGCCCAAGAGACCTGGACCGGGAGCCGGGCTGGGCTGGGCTGGCCCGCTGATCATCTAGATAGATGTGGCAGCTGTGTGATTTGGGCTGCCTGTATTGTGTATTGAGGCCTCGGTCGGTCTCCTAATGGACGCGGCTGAGCTGATGGAAAAAGCCACTGAACTGTGAAATGATGGAGATGAAGTCATGGGCACGTGCGCCTTGATTATGATGATGATGATGATGATGGAGACGACAATGATGATGATGAGGAGGATGATGGCGGCGGCGGTGAATGCTGTTTTCATAGACCCAGACTGAGTCTGCTATTGACACACACACACACACACACACACACACACACACACACACACACACACACACACACACACACACACACACACACACACACACACACACAGTCGGACAGGGCTAATGTGCGAATGAGAAATGGATTGTGTGGTTTAGTGTATTGACTGAATGATGGCGGGCTGGCAATGGTATGATGGCCTGCCTCCCGAGTATTCGGGAATAAGGAGGAATAGGCTACAAGTGTGTGTGGGTTTGCTTATAGCCAATGACAAGAAGTGCTTGTCAGTTTATGGTTTTGAAATGACTGCGTGTGTTTGTGTGTACGCATGGACACAGGCATGTATGAGTGTATGTATCGGCCATTGACAAGTATTTTTTCTCATCTTTGTGTGTGTGTGTGTGTGTGTGTGTGTGTGTGTGTGTGTGTGTGTGTGTGTGTGTGTGTGTGTGTGGAGAGAGTGTGATATGGGGGGAGGCCGTACAGAATATGGACTATGTAGAGTAGGGCTGTGCAATACAGCTCCAGGCCTTTTTATTAGAATACCATGAAAAAGTTGATTTATTTCCATAATTCCATCAATAATGTTAAACTGTCATGGATTGTAGATTCATGGCCCAGTTTTTTAACTATTCCAATCATTATTTTTTTTCTTTTTATATACGTTGGCCTTCCAGCTCAAAAAACCCATGAATTGGGGAATTCGCATTATTAGAATATTGTTATAAAATCACTTTTTTCTTCATCAAAATTCGGGTCACATTAAATCAGTTGAAATTTGGTACTTTCTACATAACATGCAATGGTCAATACTTGGTTAGGACATTCTCTGTCTTCATAATGGCCATGATGCGTTTAACATTGAAGTCAATGGCAAAAACAGTGCATGGGAGTTATGGAAGCCCAGATATCCTTGATGCTTTGCTGTCAGCTGTTCTTGTTTGTTGACCTGGTACCCCACACTTCACTCTTCAATATACCCTGTAGATTTCCATGCCACGTTTTGGCGCTAACTAACCAGTTTAATTCTAAATAACCAGAAATGGAACCCCATTGAAAATGAATGGGGTTTTATTTCTGTTGAGTTAGAACTAAACTGGTGAGTTAACACCAAAACGTGGCGCGGAAATCTTCGGGTATATTGAAGAGGGAAGTGTGGGGCACCAGGTCAACAAACAAGAACAGCTGACAGCAAAGCATCAAGGATATCTGGGCTTCCATAACTCCCATGCACTGTTTTTGCCATTGACTTCAATGTTAAACTCATCATGGCCATTATGAAGACAGAGAATGTCCTAACCAAGTATTGACCATTGCATGTTATGTAGAAAGTACCAAATTTCAACTGATTTAATGTGACCCAAATTTTGATGAAGAAAAAAGTGATTTTATAACAATATTCTAATAATGCGAATTCCCCAATTCATGGTTTTTTTGAGCTGGAAGGCCAACGTATATAAAAAGAAAAACAATAATGATTGGAATAGTTAAAAAACTGGGCCATGAATCTACAATCCATGACAGTTTAACATTATTGATGGAATTATGGAAATAAATCAACTTTTTCATGGTATTCTAATAAAAAGGCCTGGAGCTGTATATCGTATTTATATTGTGATATCAATATTGCTGTCAAACAATATCAAATTTCATAATATCGAGTTGAAAGTATATTTTTGTCATTTGTCTATACTGCCAAAAGGTAGGTTACGCTAAGCACAATACATTCCCCTACCACTAGGGCCACTGAAAGCATGCCAGCCATGCCACTGTCATTACTCATGCAGAACAATGCTGAAAGGAGAGAAGATTGTGAATTGTTTAGCACAAGTCTTTAAAACAGATATCGTCTAAAAAAATTGTGATATCAATATTGACTGAAATAATCGTGATATTGATTTTTCTCATAATCGAGCAGCCCTAGTGTAGAGGATGCTTTGAAACCTTGAGCCCTGCAATTAGAAAGATGGAATGACAAGACTGACTGACTTACACACACACACACACACACACACACACACACACACACACACACACACACACACACACACACACACACACACACACACACACATACACACACACACACACACACACACTTCACTGATGTATGAAATTCTATTTCCTATGGACATGTGAGAGAATATTGGTCGTGTGCGTGTGTGTGTGTGTGTGTGTGTGTGTGTACCCCGGAAGTGTAATTGGTCATGGTTGGCAGAGTTCACCCTCCCTCCCTCTCCAATGTTAGTGCAACTAACCAGTCAGTCACCCCCGCGCACTTCCCACTTCCTGACCTGTCTGCTTGCATGGGCCTCTCTGTACATTTTTCACTCTCTCTCTCTCTCTCTCTCTCTCTCTCTCTCTCTCTCTCTCTCTCTCTCTCTCTCTCTCTCTCTCTCTCTCTCTCTCTCTCTCTCTCTCTCTCTCTCTCTCTCTCTCTCTCTCTATCATTGTATATATAATGTACATTGATGAAATGAATTGTCAGGGTCTTTATCCCTGATTACATATGAAGTCCATACTATAACTATACGTCGTCATCATCACATTACATCACGTCATTGTCATCCTCGTCATCTGCCTACTCCGCGTCATCAGCATCAGGACCACCACCACCACCACCATCTTCCTCTTCAGCATCATCATTGTCATCATCATCGTTGTTACACAGTTGCCCTTATCATCATCATAATCCTCATTGTTGTTACTCAATTCCCCTTGTCAGCATTGTCACCATCCTCACCATCATTGTATCACCATCATTACTATCACCATCTCCATCCCTTAGGGCCACCTTTATCGTCGTAGTCATCATTGTCACCACCAGCATCATCATCATAGTTCTTGTCACCATTCATTATCCTCAGCGTAATTTCTGTCCCCATCATGATCATCTACAGCAGGGGTTCCCAACCCTTTCCCAACTTGGGGCCCACTTGAAATTTCCACAACTGTTCGGGGCCCACCTCTTACTCAATAAATAATACAATTCAAATAAAAGTCAAACATTTCTTTCAGACAAATAGTAGGCCTATTTTGAGTTTCAGAACATGGTTTGAAGGCCCACTTCAGAGCCCACCAATGGCCCACAGTTTAAGAATCATTGATATGCAGTATATGTCATGTTGTCGTTACAGTAACTTATATGCCCTGTGTAATACCTGAACACAATACCGGCTAACAGATGTCATGGCATTTTGGTGTGTGTGTGTGTGTGCGTGTGTGTCAGTGCCAGTGCCAGTGCCAGATGTTTATAGCAATCCTCGTAATACCTGCTTAAGCTGCACTCTTGCCATGGCACCTGCCTCTTGTTAAATTCAACACCCCCCCCCCCTCCCCCCTTCCCCTTCTGCCTCTAATCCCACAGAAAACTTTTAATTAAACCAGAGGTCTGATTTGTGATGGGAGTGCGGGGTACCTTTTTAAATGGTAGCCCACACACTGATACCGAAGATACTGAACATTGAAATAGATGACTGAATAAATAAATTGAGTGAATGATTGAATAAATATACAAATGGGTGCCTGAGTGAACAAATTAATGTATAAGTGAATAAATTAATGTTCCTTTAGAATAATTTCCTTACAGTGCCTTCCCTTACATTGCTGTACACCTGCTAAAGGATGGGGTGTCACTACAGTGAAAGGTACAACCATCAATGCTAATTAAATGGTTGATACTTAGGATCAACAGCCAAGTCAAATGCATCCCTCCCATCAATGTCTCTGAAGAAATGCCATCGATTTGCTTTGGCCTCTCTGCTAAGCTTAATGCTGGCTGTCTAAAGATCTTTGACTGGTTCTCTCAAGCGGAACCAAGATGGAAACCTATGTAAGGGCCCGCATGTGTCAGTGCAGTTACACAAGTCGATCTTTAACTCAGAAAGTGGATCATGTCGAACACATTAGATATGCGTATGATGATGCAATCATGAATGAATACAATTTCAAATTATATTCATGTTTCAGGGTTGGTAATTGTCCTAGCCAATACTGACACATCAATTGAACTGAACAGTCAAAAAAATATGTTTTCCAGCCAATAACAAGCCGTTCAAGGGATTACTTTGTCTGAAACCTGCGTGCATAGTAATATTTCCAACTTATGCAGGGCCACAAAGCAAGTTCAGAACATCCATTAACACTGTTCAGTGTTGACCAATCATTGACGTTTTTGAAACGTTTTGAAACGTTTTTGAAAGTCCAATTAAGTTTACTCAATGTTTCTTAATCTGTGGAGGTTTTGCTGGTTCATATGAGGTGACAACCTGTTTCGAATTTGCCTCTGACTTGTTACTGTGTTGCATTCTATGGACAGGGAGATCCTTTCATGAGTCTTGTAACGGATATTTTTTTGTTAGTTGGTTCAACTTTTATTAGTTGACAGATGGAGGGAGTTTGATAGATGTTTCCTTGCTGCCTCATTGTGTGTCTGGGTGAAAACCTGATTGATTGATTTGGGTCATAGCCACCGTCTCCTTTATATTTTCTGATCGAACTCTCATTTCTCTCCAACATAACACTCCTTTTTGTGTGTTCATCTTCCTCTCTCTCTCTTTCATTTGCCTGCTCCAACACTATTGTGTTATTCATCACCTTCACCCTCCTCTGTTTCTTGTCTGTCATTAGGCGTACGGTGAGCTTTTCTGCCTCAGCTGTCAAACATGTTTCTAATACGCATTGTGTTTTGGTGTTTTGCTGATTTTATTAGGATTGCAGTTTTGAAGGCTGCTTGACATCCTCCACATCAACACAATCCTGATAATGAGAGATGCTGTAGGTTCTCTACAACACACAGACACACACACACACACAGACACACACAGAGAGACAGACACACGCACACACTGACACACACACACTAAGACACAGACACACACACACAGTACGCACTGGTTGCTTTATGCTTAATTAATTAATTAGGCCTCAGCCACGGCCACTTTGAGATGTGGAAAAGAGCCTGCAGACAGGCACTGATCCTGACCATCCTTATGTTGCTGCTGCTGCTGCTGCTGCTACTGCTGCGTGTGCGCGTGTGTGCATGTGTGTGTGTGTAAATGTGATGGTGATCCTGCGTCTCCTTATGTTACTGCTGCAGTTCCCACTTCTGCCGCTGCTTTATGTGTGTGTCTGTGTGTGTGTGTGCGCGCGCGTGTGTTTTCCCTGAGTTTAGCGACCATATGTGCTGTGATGGACACACTCCCAGGTCCAAAACAGCAGTTGAGCTGCAGGCACCATCACCACATAAAACCCAACGAAGCACTTTGCCAGTGTTTTTATAGCTGAAATGACATTACATTATGACGCATTAACCGACTGCGGATGAAAAAGTCACTGAGCAAGTGAAAGAGACAGATGTATGCTTTCACTGGGAGAAATCGAGACAAAGATCCAAAGTGGTGCAAGCACGAGTGTAAAACATGCATCTATGAAAGGTTCTCATTCATGGAGATCATGATAATAAGGTCTTTGTTGAAAGCCACAGATGTACAGAAAAGGCAGAAAATTTGCACATGCCTTTGTCATTATGACTGCGATAAATGTAGGCCTAACATAAAACTGGCAGTGTAAAGTCTTTTGCGTTGTAAGCCACTCTTCGGAGCTTGAAGATGTTGAAACTGTTTTCAGAGACCAATGGTGTCCAGCGAAATCAGCAGTATATCCTTTTCCAGGAGTTAAGAGCCAGGTTTTTGGCATGGCATCTGCTATACAGTACAGGCTGGCATTCTCAGTGCCTGGCCCCTGATAAATTCCAAGTATTGGGTCGCTGTGATGAATTCTAATTTATTGGGGGCCACCAGAACACAGACTGATAGACTGACTGACTGCACCTCACAGGCTGTTTGGCCCCAAAAATCCAACTAGTAGTTAGTGTAATGTCTTTTGAAATGTGTGCCAGTAATGGATCCTTCGTTTGTACTTTGTCATCCAGCCAAATGCAGCCGAACGCAGCAGAAATTTAAGGCGAGAGAAAAAACAAACATGGAAGCTAAAAGGAGACACACAGACACACAGACACACAGACACACAGACACACAGACACACAGACACACAGACACAAACACACAGACACACAGACACACAGACACACAGACACACAGACACACAGACACACAGACACACAGACACACAGACACACAGACACACAGACACACACACACACACACACAGACACAGACACAGACACACACACAGACACAGACACACACACAGAGCCTGAAGGTGAGAAAGAAAGTGGTAGGATTTTTTTAAAAAATGTTTACGGAGCAGAAATTGACGTGAAAATCTGTTTGAATAGGGTCATTTCACATGAAATCAGACACTTTGGGACCTGCCAGACACAGATTTCAATCATACTTGCTGTGCCTGTTTAGTAGCAAGGTAGCATCCCAGAACTGTATGTGTGTGAATCTGACACCAATATTAAGGGAGAAACAGACTAGCAAAGGTTTACATATGAGGGTAGGACACTATACATTCAGCATTGATTATATCAGTCAGTGTAAGTCACAAAAAGATGCCTGAAGTGTTGTTTGAAAGCTCTTTTCTGGCTCCACAAATTACACAAACAGCATGGAATACAACAACCTTCAGAATATGAATTATGATGCATTGAACATTTAAAAATTTAATATCAAAAAAATATATATTTTTAAATGGCCGGTTTCTTGTCTAAACATAGCCTGTAAGGTCATAAACAACAGCTGAAAATCGGGTGTTTGGTTCTTTATTAATTTCAGAGATAATGGGACATAAAGGTTGAAATTAGTTGTAATGAAGTACTAATAGAGTAGTGTCAGGGACAGGACTGGACTGGCCATGTGACATAGTGGGCATTTTCCCGGTGGGCCCTGCACCCTCATCGGTCCCTATTCCAGGTACTCAAAAACTACACAGCTTCTGCCCATTGTCAATGGACACAGTGGAAGCTAGACCATTTTCAGCATTCAGAGAAGGCAGGGTTGAAAGAATAAGCTCAGTAAAGGAATGTTTTAAATGTTCAAGCATCAAAGGGTATGTTGTAGCTGTATATGATGTCAACTAGTGGCTAGCATGTGTTGAGGAATGGATGCCGAGCAATGGAGAGGTGAAACTGAACTTCCTGCATCCTCATGGACATCTCCATCCTTCACATATTCTGAAAACACATGCTGTCATGTGATATTACTATGGTATTACCATACTACTACTAGGTGATCTGCATGATGCCATATTTTTGAGTCCCATTATCTCTGAAATGAATAAAGAACCAAACACAAGCATTTCAGGTGTTGCCCATGACATTGCAGGCTATGTTTAGACAAGGAACTTTCCATTTTAAAATATACGTTTTTTTTAATATTAAATTTTACATTTTTCAATTTGCCATTATTCATATTCTGAGGGTTGTCAAATAACACCACAGACATCTTTTTGTGACTTACACTGACTGATATAATCAATGCTGAATGTATAGTGTCCTACCCTCATGTGTAAACCTTTCCTAGTCTTTTTCTCCCTAAATATTGGTGTCAGATTCATACAAATGCAGTTCTGGGGTGCTACCTTGCTACTAAACAGGCACAGCAAGTACAGTTGAGGACGATATTATTAGCCCCCCTCCTGAAATTAGACATTTCTCTTGATTTCTCAGTAAGAATGACCATTATTAACCGTTTCTGTTATTCTGGAAACAAATACACTGATGGAGATAATGTTCAATGAGTTGAATTTGGATTTTTCTATTGTTACGATGAATTTAAACAAAAAAGGGCAAAAATGACAAGGACAAAATTATTAGCCCCCTGATCATTAATAGTCAATATGGCGGCATTTATGAACCAAAACTGACAACAGGCTCTGATAAGTTGCTACCTAGGTTGGCACATGCCCCACTAGGGATTTTGGCCCATTTCTTCACTGCAAAGTGTTCTAGCTGGTCCAAATCACATGGATGCTGAGCATAGACATTAACCACAGACTCTCAGTGGGATTGAGGACTGGACTATGAGCGGGTGATTCCAATATCATGGTTTTAGTGTCCTTGAAGAACCTGTGAACTAATCTAAATGTATGCTTTGGGTTACAATGTTGTTGGAAGACCCAGCAATCCAGATTCAGACCCAGACTCCCTGTGTCTGAGGCTGAATAACAGACTAAACTTGATGCCCCACCACTGTGTGTAACTGTAGAAACTGCTTGGCCTCATTAGACCAAAGAAGCATTGGACACCTGCCTAGATGATTGTTATTGACCTGGCCTCACCTGGAGTTTTTTCCCCCACCAAGAAAGACAGTTGTTAGGGCTTGTCATCATATTGGGCGTTGGGGCCATCATCACAGAAGAACCCCTTTACTAAAGGCAGTGCATATCAGAGTGTTATTGAGCTTTGCCTGTGAACATTTGAAAGTCAAAAATGAGTTTTGAACATCTCTGCTTTCATCTGATGATATTCAATTGCACCTGCTTTGATGCATGAATTCTGCTTCTGTCAGGTGAAGAAAGGGATAGGCCTTGAATCGTTATAAGATGGTTTCCACAATTAAACATGGTGGTGGATACATCATTCTGTGGCAGCCTCAGCCACAGGAAACCTTGTTTGGGTGTACGGCACCATAAAAACTGAAAATTATGATAGAATGTGGAAAGTGACCTTGCAAAAATATACTCATAGAGGGAGCTAACATCTTCACTGGATCTTTTCATAAGCTAATAACCCAAAACTTGCATCCAAAATAGTTCAAATGTTCCTCAAGGATACTAAAACCATGGTCATGGAGTGGTTCAGACCTCAATCCTTTAGATAGTATTTGAAGAGTGCTGAAAATGAATGTCCATCCTCAACATCCATGCCATTTGGACCAGCTTAACTATTTGCGATGAAAAAAATGGGCCAAAATCCCTGGTAGGACATGTGCCAACATAGTTAACAACTAATCAAAGTGCCTGGTGTCAATTTTTGTTCATAAATGGCACTGTATTGACTATTAATGATAAGGGGGCTAATAATTTTGTCCTTGCCATTTTTACACTTTTTTGTTTAAACTCATTGTGAAAATGGAAAAGTCCAAATTTAACTTATTGGATACTATCTCCATGGTGTATTTGTTTCCAGAATGACACACATTTATTAATCATGATCATACTCAATGATCAATGAAGAGATATATCTCTATAATTTCAGGAGGGGGGCTAGTAATATCGTCCTCAACTGTATGTTTAAAATCTGTATTGATCGGCTCCCAAACTGTCTGATTTCACGTGAAATGACCCAATAACTCTCAGGAGACCAGTGAAAATACTTTGGTTATTTTATCCCTCAAACCGAACAGTGCTGGAGTCATTTCTCTGACATGTCAATCATTCAAATGATGTGCTCATATGATGATTGACAATGAATGTCACACCAACTTTTTCACCGCTGGACATCGAGGTCAGCAGATTTTGAGTGTTTTGAACTCTGTGAAGTGCACGGCAATATGCTTATGGCAGTGAAAAAATATGTTGAATACATTTATGAAGTGGGTCAAAAATAGTAGTGTGACATAAGAGAGAAATGGGCAAGAGAGGAGCCTGCTTAACCCCTTAAGTCCTGCTCAGTCTCAAAACACTAGAACAATGTTTCCCAACCTTTTTATCATACCGTGAGTACCCCCTCAGTCATGTTCTATATCTCAATGTGACGGTGCTCCCTGCAGTGTGCTCGCGTACCCCTAGTGGTACACCTAGCCCTGGTTGGGAAACGCTGCACTGGAAGATGCATCAGTCACTGCCCTGCCGTGTGCCCTGAGCCAGCCACCCATGAAGTGGAAATTTGACAATTTTAGTATCATACCTCAGTTGGTGCAACCAAAAGCTAATGGCACATTGTATTGATTTTCTTCTACTGGACTGTATCTAAAAGAATGTGTTCCATGTAAACAAAACATGTTGTACAATTTAGTTAATGTACCAACTTCACACAATGGTGGCATGAACTGTGCTTCCGCCACCCTGATGTCTGCTTTTAAAAATGAAAATGGCCAGCACATGGACGACTCAGTGTGATGAATGCAAATCTCTTCCATGCTGTGGAAGTTTTTTTTTGGATGCAATGATATTTCATGCGTGCGTGCGTGCGTGCGTGCGTGCGTGCGTGCGTGCGTGCGTGCGTGCGTGCGTGCGTGCGTGCGTGCGTGCGTGCGTGTGTGTGTGTGTGTGTCATCCACATGCCCACCCTGTCTAGCCATACAGAATGGCACACCCTTCGTTCATAATGTAAAATCGCTACCATCCATTTTCAATGACCATTCAATGAACCAACTCTTCAGTCAAGTTGATGAGCTTATTTGCGAAATCGTCTGTATTAGTGGCATAGGCAGAAGGAGTATCTCGATTTTTATTGTACTTTCTCAATCCAGTTTGTCAGGCCCTACTTCGCCTAGGTAACCAGCCCAGCTGATGGCTACCCACTCCTCCACCCTTACAAGTCCATAAACCTCCACAAGGCAATGCCACCGAACCCTCATGCCCATTGCACATAAACACCCATGCCAGGCAGCCCCCATGCCACACAAACCCCCAGCTGCCTCCCTAACAGCTGTCGGAAGCTGCACTTATATATTCACGATTTTTTTTTTGGTGCCCTTCTTTCTTACTCTTTTGGGGCCGGCTGCCAGCCCTGTGCCAGTGCGTAGCTGGCAGGCACATTTTGTGTGTGTGTGTGTGTTTCATCAGGGACTCTCTACGCAGCAGAGGGATGCATGTGCCCGACATTTAAAATTGCTTTTCTGGTGGCCCTCGCTGTCGCCACACTAAGTTCATTGGAAGTTCAAAAGCTACCACACACACACACACACACACACACACACACACACACACACACACACACACACACACACACACACACACACACACACACACACACCAAATACACAGCCACCGATATCATCATATCCGTTGCAGGAATCTAGAGACTGTGAACCAGAGTGGGATTTTTTTTGTTGTGGTTGGGTTTGTTTTTCCCCCTCCAGTTCAGTTTTTTCTCTGTGCCCCTGTGAGTCTTTATTGGTGGGATTTCATTTTCCAGATTTAACACGAGGGGCAGGAAGAGAGACAGGCAGGCAGGGAGGTTTTCCCCAAAGACCATGTGGCATTGGCAACAACAGTGCAACACACTTTTTTTTGAAAGGGGCTGGTGGCAGCCTTTGATGAAAACATTGCTTGTCTGAGTCCGTTGTTTGAATGATTGCTTTTAGAAAAGGAAAGAAAATTGCTTTTTTGTTTTCAACAACCGAACCCTCCACCCCGCTGCACGCATGCGCGCGCGCGCGCACACACACACACACACACACACCACACACACATACACACTCACATACTTTCCAGGGGTTATGCTGTTGTCAGGCGTGTGGTGGGGTCCAGGATGTCATTTGTGTCTGCAGCAAGCACAAACATGTCTCACTCCACAAAGATAATACACACCTTGGCACTCACGCCCGATTTAGCTCCAGGCTCCTTCACAAGCTTGATGTTTGTGTAGCGAGAAAGTGTCGGGAGTCGCGTACATACTCCCCTCACACACCTCCATCACACCACTCCTCATACAGCCCTCACCTCCCCCAACAAACATTCAGAAACCAATTCAATCCATTTTTGCTTCCTTACACACACACACACACACACACACACACACACACACACACACACACACACACACACACACACACACACACAGAAAAAGAAGTGCACAGGGAAGACCTTCTGAACTGTTCCAAAACGTGTGTTTGTTTTCTTTACCAGAAGCCCATTTTTTATTATCTTGGCAATTGTGACAACAAAACTCTTCATGTGTAGTCTGGCTAAATTGTCTTGTAATCCCAAATCTCAAAGGCTGGGCTTAATCCATGTTCTTTGGTGTCTGCATGAAAATATCCAGGTGGTCCAGGATGGTCACAGTGAGTGTCTGAACTATGTAATGTAATGACTATGGGTCAATGACGTTTTTCTGGGCTTAGACTTCAGGTCGTGGAACCACAGACAATGCCCATAGTAGTTATTGGTAATTAATGCACTGCAACGAATATGCTTCTTAAATAATCCACAAAAAATTCCATACAATAGTGGCATTAGCTGTGGTTGCACCACCCTTATGTGTGCTACTACAAAAACATCATTGACCCAGTCATAGAAAATGGAGCTGAGCAATTCTCTTAACAATTGATAAATCGGTTGTGTGAGGACCAACCAGGAGGCTAGCATATGTTGAAAGAAACTCTAAATCATAGAGTGCTTATTAACAGCCAATGTCCTAGGTCATACAATAAGTAATGCAAAAAGTGGGGTAAATCACCTCACTCTGCCAACCGATATTTTGGCGAGCTAATGCTATACTAATCTGTCACTTTCAGCCAGAGCAGTTTTCCCATGGCACTAGGGATGCAAATTATTGATTAATGAATTATTTGTTAGTTGATTGGCCTTATTGATCGACTTACGATTAATTGATAAGCTACATTTTTCCCCTCCATGTCAGCGTGTCCCAAAATAGAGGATAAAACGTTACATTTAAATACATTCCTATTTATTTCCATTTATTGACTGGGGACTGAGTCAGGTCAGGATAACTCATCACAGGTGAGAGAAGAACATACTTTGTTTTTGAAACACGGTGGACTGTTCCTTTAAAGGTGCACTGTGTATGATTGTGGCCAGAGTGGGTGCAACTACGCTGCTCATTAAAACGGTGCTGTCTATTCCCAAATGTGATGTTTTCATTAATATTTACATAGCAATGAACAAATATTTACTAGTATGACCAAAGTGCAGTACGTTTTGCTGCTAAAAATGGTTATTTTTGGAAATTCAAAATGGCGGACCATGGAGAAGGTCCCCCTTTTCATGTATGAAAAGTGCCATTTTCCCAGTCATAATGAATACTTGAATGAATACTGAAATTGATGGTGGTGGTAAGTAGGGCTGTAACGATACACTCAACTCACAATTCGGTTTGTATCAGGATTCATGAACTACGGTTCAATACACCCCTCGATTTTACATTTGCCAACATTCTAATCTTTATGAATAAAAAA
>NC_085868.1:385000-392500 GCF_034702125.1 Engraulis encrasicolus
CTCACATCATACCAGTGGGAAGTAAGTGGTGGAAAAGTAGCCTAAGTAGCAAGTGCTGGCCTGCATCATTGTCCCTGGCTGAAGTGGCCTGGATTGAGGCATCTAACCCCTCTGCTCCAGGGTTACAATCCCTGTACCTAAAATAAATTCACACAACAGGATGATGGCATCAGTGAAATCTAGTAATAAATTATTTGGATAAGCAACACGGATGCCATCCTTACCAGGACTTGTATCCTTGGTGTATAAATGTTCTTTTTTAAGCTGCCAAGGGGCTGTTGGAAATTGCTTTAGTAGTAGTATCTGTGTAGTGGTTTTACAACCCTGTTAGTTGGTCTTTCGTTTGGTTGCTGAAATTCAACCTCTGAATTCCTGAATGCCCGTCAGTAATTCTCTCTCTCTCTCTCTCTCTCTCTCTCTCTCTCTCTCTCTCTCTCTCTCTCTCTCTCTCTCTCTCTCTCTCTCTCTCTCTCTGTGATCGGAGTGATAAGGGGACGACCCAATCATTTGGCAGAGGGGCTCCTGGGCACTAAGCTGATAATCAGCTGGCAGCTGAGAAATGGGGAGGAGAGAAAATGAGAAAACCACAAAGATGGACCTTTGAGAAATTGTACAGAGAGAAAATGAAGAGAAAAAAAAGAAACTTTCAAAGACGCAGAAAGTAGAGCGAGAGCTTTGAGAGATGGGCTGTAGAGAAAGACTGAAATGTACAAAATGAAAGGACTTGCCTTAAAAACTAGATGGACCTGCGACCATGGACGGACAATACAGCACTGATAAGTGGCCCAGTGAAATACGAGTCCTTTGCAGTCTGGATGAAGAAAGAGCTACTCGGACTACAACAAGGGATAAGATAGAAACGGGCCCATAACAAATCCAGCCGGCGAATCTCTGTCCTAATGTTTCCTTGCAGGAAACCGCAAGGTCAACAGACCTACATTGCATGCAAAGCAAACTGGTGTCCGACTGGCAAACCACAGCATGTAGCGACTACAGCAGTGCTAAGATATGTGACCAGCCGTGGAAAAACCACTCTCAAGTAGGGAAATGTGTATGGAATAGCGGCCGACGAGTTGTCCCGATATCAAGGGAAATAATGAACGAGGCGGCGCGTTCTAACAGCCCGACGGCGCCAAGTCAATTTTCCCTTGATATCGAGACACCTCGAAGGCCGCTATTCCGCTTATCACCCGGTTACCAGCATTTAAGTATTAATTTATGAATATGTTGATCTAAGACTTTGTGAAAAAGTAGATTAACCACTGCGCTTGGTACGTTGCTATGGGCACCACTTCCTAATCTAGTGAGACGCGCCTCTATTGGAGGCATGTAAGGACGCACGCAGAACGTTGGGGTGACTTGACAACCAAATTGACAGAATTGACGACTGGGTTTTTGACTTGACAACCAGATGCGATAGAATTAGTAACAGGGTCTTGACTAGACAACCAGATGCGATAGAACTAATGACGCGGTCTTGACTAGACAACTAGATGCGATAGAATTAGTAACGGCACTTCGCCAGAAAGTTAGAAAAGAAGCAACTTCGACGCCCACACGCCCGCATGACATCATAGGTGTCCTGCTACCGGGGAATAAAGGACACCTTTGGTTATGGTTATGGTCTTATGGTTTTTATTGTGTAATTTTATCTCTTCATCCATATTGATTTGTTCTGTTTTGTCGGTGTCCTGTCTGTAAATGTAATTGTGATGTGTGCTGCGCCTTGGCCAGGGCTCACTTGTAAAAGAGAATTTTATTCTCAATGTGATTGTATTTCCCTGGTTAAATAAAGGTTAAAAAAAAAAAACCCTGCTCAGCCAATCAGAAGATGTTCCGTCTGCTCACTGGGTGATAATGAGTTAGTTATATATTCCGAAAGTACAGATTCTAAGCTTTACAATGATACCTCAAACATGTAAATCTGGTAATATTTAAAGAAGTTGTGGCCATTTTAATGTGCTCACTTGTGAAAGTAAAAAACAGAGAACTCAGCCCTGAAAGTTTCTGTCCAACCCACACCTGTAAACTATATAGCCCTGCCCCTGCTATGTCCTCCCCCTACACAACCTAGCCCTCCCCCTGCAAAGTCCTCTCCTACAAGTCCTCCCCTCATGCTCAACCCTCCCACCTACCATACAAGCTGTCACAGTCTGTCAGACTGATGGTCATTATTGACAGGCCAGTATTGGGGGATAAGTGTCTTCTGTTAGCATGGAGAGGTTTTTGTTTGAATCAAAATGGCTTTTACAGAAGGGAAAAAAATATACATCATTTTAATTGTTAAAGCAGTATTAATGGAATGACAAACATGATTGAAATTGTCTGTGTTTATGAAAATATTTGCGCAGTATGGCACAGCAAAGAACGACAGTAAGGCATACAATTAGGCAAGGCAAGGCAAGGCAATTTTATTTGTATAGCGCATTTCATACATGAATGCAATTCAATGTGCTGTACAGTCAAGTAAGATAAAAATTATGTACAATCAAATAACTTGAAATTTATATATATATTTTTAAATTAGTTTCTCGTCCATGCACACATCTATATAAACAGCTATTCTAAACCCAGCAATCCCCCATGAAAACGTGCATTACAGTAAGGAGACACGTATCATCCAAAGTGAATTGCAAACAAGGACATCGTCAATAGCCTAAAATGCGCTCAATGTACTCAGGCCAAGGAGAGTTAGTGCATTATTTTATCCCCAAATTTTAAGTGCAACAATTATAGCATGCAGCATAAAATTAAAACAAAGTACATTACATTAGGGCAGGGGTGTCAAACTCAAATTCACAGTGGGCCAAAATCTAAATCTGGAACGAAGTTGCGGGCCGAACTCAATATTCAAAAATTACTGAAATTGTGCATGTGCGCACATGCTTACAATACTCAAATGCTTACATCTTAAACATTCAATTCTAGCAGATATTGTAGTTCAAATGTGCCTGCACAGTCTGTTGTTCAAGTCAGTAAAATACATTTGTGCGTGCGTGCGTGCGTGCGTGCGTGCGTGCCCCCGGCCCTGAGTTTGACATCCTTGCATAAACCTTGGCATACATACTGCAAAATAAGTCGCAAAATGTTTAAGTGCCATTTTGTGGCATAACCCCAGCATTGTCTTGTGACATTTCATATAGATATTTCCACCTGTCAATGTTCAGTCCCGATGGGGATAGGAGAGGAAGACTGTCAATTGGTGGAAGAACTGCTGGATTGTGAAGTACAGTAGCTGGCACTGGACAGGTTCAGCATCACGCTGGATTCTTGCAAGCGCCCCCTGGTATTAAACCTGTGACAGAATAAACACATAAGACATAAGACATGTTAAATGTACATAAGACATGTTAAATGTACCATAAGCATAGTCTGAAACACAATCATGTTCATGGAATTATGTTTTGAGTGTACACAATGTGGAAAATACCTGAACTGCTGGTAATGGTTAATGTGCACAAAGTCTCCGGAAGTAGGGACGTCATTCTTTCTTCATTAACAGTGTGCCATTTGCCTTTCCAACAAGCTGGGGTGGTGTAATGACTCTTGGGAGAAGTTTCCCACCACCTGATGACAAAAAAGAACAGAAGTGTTTTACTGTTTTGTTTTACAGGTCAATTAATGTCATTTCACTCTATCAATAGGCTGCACCTTGGTAAGGCAATGTAAGCCAGTTACAGAACTGTAGCCAGTAGGCTACTAATGGTTGGGTTGGAGACAGATGTTAGTAGGCCTATAGCTTATGTGTCTACCAGCCAATTGTTACAGGTGCCTATGCAGTTAAAGGTTTCAGGAAATAATTCCAATTTTATTCCTTCCCTCAGCTAACTATCTTACTAATGTAAAATATTATGCCCAAAGCTGAACTATTAGGCCTAACACAGTAGCCTAGGCTTGTGAAAACATGTTGGAGTGAATTCAGGCCATCATCACCATATCAAGACAGAAACAGTGTTAGTTTTATTGTCATGCAAAACTTGATGACAGAGTGGTGAATCTGGCATTCTTCCACTGTGGGTATTTCTTTTCCCCCAATTAGTTCTGTCAGCTGCCACATCCTGGTAGAGCTACACAACCACGTCCAGTGAATGCATGTGAAAGAAGGCTACTTGTAGTTATGCTAACTCCCTTATAGGGATCAGATAAATAGCCTACTTGGGAGATTTATTCACATGAATGCTAACGAATGCACGTCAACAAAGTCTTGTCCATTCTCCCAGCAAAATATTTCACTGTCATACTAAATATTGCAGCCAGAGTGTAGTAGACAGAATGTAAACAAATGTCAGTAAGATAGGTTCGGTTACATTTTGATTTAACATGCTACTAGTCCAAAGTAACCCATTTCCCGTTCATGCAAAACATATTGTGTCAATGATCGTGGTTTAATGAAGGCTACTTACGCCATAAAGAGGGATGTGTTGCGTTGCATAGCCCGTAATCCAAACAAACAGAAGCTCTGAGGGCAGAATATGACCATGACCGCCTGCATTATGATGACCGTCCGTGTCCCGACTACCAAGCACAGATGGCGCTTCCCTTCTCGCGTAGCAATTCATTTGCAATCGAATAGAATCGAATAGAAGATGTATATCCACAATTCAGCTCCTCCCTTTTGCTTTGTCCATTCTCAGTGATGAAAACACAAGCCATTCTTGCTTGTTGATGAACCCGCCTCCTCTGTTCCTCAAGTAGGAAGTAAGTAGAACACGCCCATATGAAACATCTGAAGATTTATTTAAAAGTGAGGCCAAAATGTTTGCCTTTAAACAAACCAATGTGAATTTCTGCTGCACTGAACAGCTTCTTTGTGACCTAAACGTCAACATTCTGCAAAAAAAAGAAAATTGCCAAAAACTAAAAATAGATGTTTTTTCGCGGTTTTCTCCGGTTTCGCTCAAGCCGACATGTAGGCCTAGTGCTTGGGTTCAGAGAGCCGCACATATGGTGATTTTCATGGCTATTTAGATAATTATGGTGACTATTGTGATAATTATAATGGTGGTGATTTGTATATTTTTAGTTTCCGCCAGCTGAGGGCCATTCAGATTTACAGTATGCCCAAAATAGTGACAATGTAGGGTGATGGGGATCCTTGTGTACAGCATCCACCATCTACACTAGCAGTGGAAGACATGGCATGGAAGACACACACACACACACACACACACACACACACACACACACACACACACACACACACACACACACACACACACACACACACACACACACACACACACACACACACACACACACACACACACACACACACACAACATCAGAAAAAAAGAACATTTCGGAGTGGTCTCTCAATTTTTGCCGCGGCTGTATATGGCAGCCGCCTTACAATATGCATTTACACTAAGGCTGTAACGATACACCCAACCCACGATTCGGTTTGTATCACGATATATGACCCACGGTTCGATATGCCCCACGATTTTATTATTTTTTTAAGGGAAAAAAATAAGAAGAAAATAAATTATGGGCTATATTTATATATAGGCCTATGCTTTCTTTTTGCATTTACCTGCCTACATTATTTTTTTAGGTCTACTAAATTATGTTGCAGATATAGGCCTACCACTGCAACCTGTTCCCCAGGTGTTGACATCAAAGCACAACACAGAGAAATAAGGGATATTAGTTCACCAAGGAAAAATAGGCTTATTACAAATAGGCTTAGATCATATCATGCTGAGATGCTGACCATGTGTGAGAGACAGAGATGGAGAGAGAAGGGTCAGGGTTCCAGTATAGGTAGCCTATACAACTGTCTCACATTGTCAAACATTATCCAATTAATATCCAAACATTAACTGAAAACAACACTGGTAATATTTCGTCAGGAAACATGTTGTATTAAGTTACTTACAGAAATGCAACACTTAATTTTGATGTTTAATATTTTTGTAACTGTTTTGATCGTGCAGCAGCGCGCACACGCTTATACAAACAAAACTCGAAATGAACCTCAGTTATGTTCTCAGTATGCAACACGCACGTTGTCTTTTGTTTGGTTTTGTGATTTGACATTTTGAAATGGAGCATGTTTTCGCTAGGCAGGCTTTCAATGTGGGGAGGATATAATGCTGCCTAATATCCACATCGACCTCAATGATCGCCCGACTTCAGACACTCTTATGAGCGTATAGAGCTCTTTCAAAGCTCTTTCAAATTTGGGCAGGCGGAGCATCTCGCTCTCTCGCATTCTTTCTCTCTCTCCGCTCAACGTCTATCTCCACTCAACATACATCGGCGCATGCATGAATCAAAAACATCTTCACACGTTTGATAAAGCCTTCTTGGTCTGTTGTTCATTTCTGTGCTTTACCTTCCGACGTTTGCCCAAGTTTTTTGTCTCGCGGTCACGGAGGTTGCTCAGGCAATGAATAACAACCAATGCACGTGCTGCTGGTTGGACGGAACATTTTACAGGAGAGAGGGGTGAATGGAAGTGTTACTCGCTCATGTGCGCCCCATTTCTAATTGTCTTTGAGCGCATATACAAGCATTAAGCGCATATGCAAGCATTTGCCTGTATCCTGCTGTTTTCTAGACTGAGGGGTAACAACTTTAAAAGGGCGCATCGCGATTCTGCGAGGAAGGTTCGCGATAGGGGTTCGTGGGTCTGCGTACCGCGATCCCTCGGTTCGATGCAATATCGTTACAGCCTTAATTTACACAGACACACACACACACGCACACAGACACACACATACCAAAGCAAAACCTTTACACATATCTTGTACTCGTAAGCTTTCACGCACATAGATATTGCTGCAAACGCATACAGTATTACACACACACACACACACACATGCACACACACGTGGACGCACACAAACAGCCATTGCACACTTATACAAATTGCTTCACACATTCAGTACTACACACACACACACACACACACACACACACACACACACACACACACACACACCCACACACACATACACACACACCGCATACTGGGCAGCTGTCCAGCTCTGCATTATGGCAGTAGCTTGGCACTCGAAACCAGCCTTCCATACCAGCCACAGCATCACTCATCAGCCCATATGGTGTGCGCGCGTGTGTGTGCGTATGCGTGTGTTAGTGTGCGTTAGCCTGAGTGTGTGTGTGTGGATGTGCAATAAGCTTAAATGTATGTGTACTGTGTTTGTGTTTGTTTTCAGAGCAATGTGATTCTGCTTTTTAAAGAGGTTAATTTGAACAGTCTATAACCCCAAGGAATAAGAACACAGCAGGGAGGAGCTAAAGCTGGAGAGAGCTGGGGTGGTGGTGGTGGAGAGAGATAGAGGGTGTGAGCTGATGGAGAGGAAGTCATGAAAGAAACAAATAGAAAATACATAGTACAAGAGAGAGAGAGAAAAATGGGCAGAGCAAGCACACAAGAGGAGCCAAGTGGCTTGAACAGCACGCTGATTTCCATTAGCCCAATATTAATGCCATGGAGTCACCTCTATGGCACCAATTGTTCACAGGCCCATTTAT
>NC_085868.1:407500-465000 GCF_034702125.1 Engraulis encrasicolus
AGAGAGAGAGAGAGATTTAAAAAGCCATTCAGCCATCATACATTAGCACAGTACAGCCACTGCCCAAAAGCAGACCAACACCCCCCCCCCCCCATATGTTCACAATCAGCTCTCCGTCCCCCCCAACCTCACACACCAAACGTTTGATCATTTCTCCAAATCATTGACCAAGTGATAATACATGTATTCCACCTTGATGCGACTTTTAGCCATTCCCAAGAAACCCTCTAAGGGGTCTACATACACCAGGTTCAGCATTTTCTGCTTGCGGGTCAGCCAAATGGCCAACTTTGCCATGCCTAATAGAACATTTACCAGACAGACCTCCTTCTTGACATTTGCGTTGTATTTAGGCCCACTAATGAAAAGAGACTCCGAGAAGTCCTCCCCAAACCCTCCCAACGCTCCCCTGAGCCACTGAAAAAGACCTCCTAGCCTCTCACAATGTAAGAACAAATGGCTTATAGACTCCTCCTCCCCGCAGAATGGACAACCCCTCCCTGTTGCTGGATTAAGGAGAGAGAGAGAGCACACACACACACACACAAGTATTTTTCAGTACGCAGAGCGAAACAACTTTCTGATGCGCTAACACTAAGATCTGCTGTGAAAACACACCGGCCGGTTCATGATTGGGTGCGCGAAAGGACACCGGAACATTTCTCAGTCGGCTTGAATGCACCAAGAGAGAAACAGACGGAGAAAGAATGTGAGAGGTTGAAGCTTTCTGGTCAGTCTGATATGGAGAGTCACTCCATTCTCTTTTAGTGTGTTCAGAAAACAAGAGGGAGAGAGAGAAACGGTGATGTTTAAAAGATGGAGAGAGAGGTGGTGCACAGGCCACTTCTCCTTTTCCCCGGCTCGTTGAAATGCATTAATGCATTGAAATGCATTAAATCCTCAAATTCATGGGGGATGATTTATGCTGGAAAACAGTATTTGTCTTGGAACACACACACACACACACACACACACACACACACACACACACACACACACACACACACACACACACACACACACACACACACACACATACACACACACACACACACATACACACACACACACACACACACACACAGAATCCTTGTCCTTGCTCAGTCTGTTAGGAGGATTGTCCAATCTGGGGTCAGAAAGTCACTGAGGGGCTGGAGGGCCGAGTGTTTTGTTCCACGGACATGCAGGTATGCCCGCACACAAATGCACACTTGTGAAAAAGGGTAGCTGTAGGTTGACTCACAAACACATCCTCTCTCTGAAAATTATAGCACACACACACATACACACACACACACACACACAGTCCAACACAGGCCCGTGCAACCAAAACCACAGGCATCCGATCCCCTTTTTCTTCTCTAAGATCTCTTTAAAAGAAGAGGTGTGTGTTTAAAGTGTGTGTGTGTTTTAATAATTTTATAATTAAAGAAGTAAAGCGTGTGTGCGCGCGCGCGCGCGTGTGTGTGTGTGTGTGTGTGTCATGCTCACTTTAGACCCTGGGCATGTTGAGGCGTCGATACAGATGCAGGAAATGAGTAAAAACAAAGACTCCAGGAGCGCCAACAGAGGCATTGTCTTTCTTTCTTTCTTTCTTCATCCTCCGCTCTTCCTCTCTTTTTCTGCTCATACTCCCCTCCTCTACCACCTCTCTTCCTCTCTCCCTACTTTTACCCCTCTTCCTCTTCTTTCCTCTTTTGCCCCTCTCTTCTCTTCCTCGTCTCCTCTTTCCCCCTCCTCTCTTCCCTCCTCCCTTCCTCCTCCCCTGGTTTTCTCTTCCTCTCCTCTTCGTCTCCACCATGCAGCATAGATGAAAAAATGTGCCTTTTGTTGTGAATAATCCCTCTCTCTGGTATTTGTTTTCTGTCTTTTTGGATATACCTCCACACACACACACACACACACACACACACACACACACACACACACACACACACACACACACACACACACACACACACAGTCTCCCTCAGCTGTACCTCACACCTTACACAACTCTTTCATGTCTTATGATGTTGGAGGTAGAATGAAGAGGAGAGACAGTGTGTGTGTGTGTGTGTGTGTGCGGGCTTGTGTGTGTGTGTGTGTGCTTGCGTGTATGAATGCATGGCTGTATCTGGTTTTGTGTGTGTGTGTGTGTGTGTGTGTGTGTGTGTGTGTGTGTGTGTGTGTGTGTGTGTGTGTGTGTGTGTGTGTGTGTGTGTGTGTGTGTGTGTGTGTGTGTGTCTGTGTGTGTGTGTGTGTGTGTGTGAGGGGGATTTCTGCTATCTATGCACATGCTTGATAAATATGGCTCCCCCGTCCTGTCTGTCATGAGAGCTTTGATCCTTTGAAACTCACACAGCCCTGCAGGCATCTCACACACACACACACACACACACACACACACACACACACACACACACACACACACACACACACACACACACACACACACACACACACACACACACACACACACACGTGCGCGCGCGCGCGCGCGCACACGCGCGCACACACACACACACACACACACACACACACACACACACACACACATGCTCTTGCGTGCACACACACACACTTACTCGTGAATCATTTTGCATTTACACACACACACACACACACACACACACACACACACACACACACACACACACACACACACATGCTCAGGAATGGTAGCTATTTGTGTCATGCTCTTACATACCTACCTTTCTCTTACTCCACCTCTCCTGCACTCTCTCGATCTTGCTCTCTCTCTCTCGCTCTTGCTGCCTCTCTCGCTCTTGCTCTCTCTATCTCTCTCTCGCTCTCTTGCGCGCACGCATGCACGCATGCCCGCCCACACGCACACACTTCCCAAACCTAATTCAGTTATGTCTGGACTGGAAAGGCCCAGAGGCTGGTTGTATTCCTGACCACTTCTTTGAGGAGGGGGAAGAGGAGGAAGAGGGAGAGAGAGAGAGAGAGAGGAGATAGATGGAGGTAGAAGAAAGCAGGGAAAGAAGGGAGGGAAAGGAGAGGAGAGGAGAACACTTAATCTTCACCTCCCTTTGGGGAGACGGGTCAATCGCGGGCAAGGTGTGAGTGTGAGTGTGTGTGCCTTTTTTGTGTTTCAAAGAGCAAAGCAACAGAACAGTTTCCTGTATTTGTGCAAATGTGTGCGTGTGTGTGTGTGTTTTGGGGTTTGTGTGTGAGAGTGTGTGCATGTAGGTGGTATAGCTCAGTGGGTGGGGATTAAACTCTAATCACGTTGTCTACATGGACACGCTGTCAACCAGCTGCAGCTCATGGTGCGTGTGTGTGCGTGTGCGCATGTGTGCGTGTGTGTTTGTGTGCCCAGCTGAAATTCACACTCTAGTATTTTGGTGGCTGTCCTCGTCTCTCTCCAGTTCCAATATCTCAGGCGCTTTGTTACATTGCACTTATTGCACTTAGCTAACGCTTTCATTTTTTTATAGCAAGCTCCCCAATACATGTGTATGTATGTGCCTCAGAATGTGTTTGTGTGTGTGTGCACATCAGACCTCGCTTGTATCCTACAACTGTTCCCACAATGTGCAGTGATGGGGGTGGGGGGGGTGGTACTTTAACCCTATAAGACCTGAACAATGAAAGCAATGACAGAAAATTCTAATTTCTTGGAATTGTCCCTTATAAGAAATGTAAAAAAAAATATCAACATTTTGTTAAGGTCACTGAGATATTTAATGCATCATATAGATGCATCAGGCTTTAAATAATTGACCAGGCCAATTTCATGACCATTGAAAAATGACTTTTAATGCACTACAAGGGTCTTAAAGATTGGCTCCTAACCAGTCAGTACCTCAGTTATTGGAGAGTGCTGTGGAAGCTTAAGGTGACTATTAACCTCTTAATATGTCTTCATATTGCAATGTTTCTGTCACGCAATGCTTAGATTCATGGAAAAAAAGTTTTTTATAAATGAAAACACATATTAACACATTCAATACCAGCCGTTTTTTGGAATTCAGCCATAGACTCCCAACCAATTTCATCATTTTATGTCATTTTTTGAACGCCCACCAAATATTTTGTCTTTAACCCACAGACACATGCCAGGGCTTGTTCGAAAGCCCAAGGACTCAGCTGTCTGTATATTTTTACGGTTTGTTTCTAGCTTGTTCCATTCCGAAGTTATTTCACTTTAAGCGCGCACTGGTTTAGGTAAAAATAGCGATTTTGAACATTCGAACTGAGATAAAGCCTTTTTTGTCACAGATGTTCTCTGACTCTCCGAGTTTAAATTGCGGGTCTAAATGCATTTTCGCGGCCAAAGAACAACTCCAGTAGCTTCCAAGTAAACTATTTTGGTGCAAAAATCACCTGGTCAGGCAGTTCAGAGCATCTGAAATGCTAGCTGGCTAATGTCACTTGACTGGCAGTTTTCGTTCTGTAGATAAAAGTAGACGTGCCAAAGTACTCACCCAAAAGTAGGCTACTTCCTGCTGTGTTGCATGCTGTTTTTCATTACAACCTTCCATTTTACACCTATCCGGATGGCAGCAAAACTCCTAATCCTTCCATGTTTAGGAATAGGCTAGCTAGCAAGGCAAGTGTGTTTTGATTCTCCAGCCCAGGAAGTATCTCGAGACGTGACGTGATGTGATCAGGAAGTGGTTTGACTGGCTGTAATAAAACTCAAATACTGTAATAAAATGCACAGATGATGAAATATCCAGATCCTGACTTTTTAGGAGTTTTGACTTTGTAGGTGTTTTCATGATCTATGTCATTTCTGTTCATCAGATTATTACGAAAATCACACAGAATGTGCATTAGAATGTGTAGATTCAGAATCCAATAAAACAATGTAAAAACGTAATTTTACGGTTTGGGAGCCAACGTTTGGTAGGCTAAACGTATTTTTACGTGACTTGGTAGTGAATGTGTTAAGATTAAACACAATATCATTATCAAGTTAGCATGAGCTCAGATGTCAGTGATGTATACAAAAGGATTAAAATGGCCATAATGCAGTGAATTCCCTGTGATGTGACTCCATTTTCCTGCGGTGTGACATGCCTATGCAATGTGTTGATGCAGGATACATTTTGTCAAAAATGGCAAAAAAAATAGGCGAAATTCCACGGACCACTAAGTGCTTTATTTTTTTTCCATTTTTTTCCATCATTTTTTCAGGAATTGGAAAAACTTTTTTTTTTTCGCGTTACGCCCTTAAATGTCAACCACCCACACGTGTGTGTACTTTTGTGTGTGTGGGTGGGAGACGGGACGCCTTGTTTTTTCGTAACATTGGTTAAAAACTTACAAAACTGTTATTTTTCCTTTAAAAAACAAATGTCAATGAAAGATGTGATACATTATGTTTCATATTAGTCTTAGATGAGAAGAAACATTTTTGTTAAGATTTATGTAAAGGTTTATATGTCAAATATCCTGCGGTGTGACTGTAACATTCATGAAACCTTTATATATAATATATATATAAATTAACCAACAACATTTTGAATAATGTATGAATCATTTGGCATGATTGCATAAATCTTAACTTTAGATTAAGATATGTGAATGTGGAAAAGACAGTAATATTAACTACTTGTTAAATTTATTAACACAAATTGCGTCCTGTGGGGTGACATGTATGGCCATGTTTGTGAATGGGCAGCTGCAAGGCCAACTACAAGGGTCTTAAAGACTGGCTCCTAACCAGTCAGTACCTCAGTTATTGGAGAGTGCTGTGGAAGTTTAAGGTGACTCTTAACCTCTTAATATGTGTTCATATTGCAATCTTTCTGTCACGCAATGCTTAGGTTCATTTTATGGTGTCCTGTGGTGTGACTGCTCTTATAGGAGGAAAAAATGTTTTTTATTAATGAAAACGCATATTAAGATTAAACACAATATCATTATCAAGTTAGCATGAGCTCAGATGTCAGTCATGTATACAAAAGGATTAAATATAATGCAGTGAATTCCCTGTGGTGTGACTCCATTTTCCTGCGGTGTGACATGCCTATGCTATGTGTTGATGCAGGACACATTTTCCCAAAAATGGCAAAAATAAGGTGAAATTCCACAGACCACTAAGTGCTTTATTTTTTTCTATTTTTTTTTTCCAATTTTTATCCATAATTTTTTTCAGGAATTTGAAAAACTTTTCTTTTTTTTGCGTTACGCCCTTAAACGTCAACCACCCACACGTGTGTGTACTTTTGTGTGTGTACGTGTGTATGCTTCACATCTGTGAGTGTATTTATGAGTGTGTGTAAGTGAGTTCTAGGCTCTGAGAACAGGGAGCAACCCTGGTGTTTTGCCCAGTCTGACTATTGTAAGTGACCTGCATGTATTTTCTCACCTTCTTCTGTTTTCCGTTCTCCCAAGGGAAATAACCAGTTACTGTTACAGATACTTTTCATGTCTCCCGAGCCATTTGTCAAGATGCCACATTTCGCTAAATTAGGTCAGACTAACAAGAGGAAAAGCAGAAAACCTGTTAAGAGTGTTGTTCATGCGCAAAAATGGAAATGTAGCTGTGCGTGTGTGTGTGCGAGTGTGTGTATGTGTGTGTGCGTGCATGCGTATGTGTGTGTGTGTGCACGTGCATAGTCGAAGTATGCTGAAGGATGCTCTCTCCATTGTGTGTGTGTGTGTGTGTGTGTGTGTGTGTGTGTGTGTGTGTGTGTGTGTGTGTGTGTGTGTGTGTGTATATAAGATTGGTGGACTGTCAAATGCTTTCATCTGTGTATTGCTGCTGGCTACCATTTGCTCTGCCGTGTTTGCTTATTCTGTCTACATTGACAGAAGCATGAAACATATTTACCTCGGATTCTGACTGACAGACGAGACGAGACTCATGCAGGAAGACACCCTAACCCCACACACACACACACACATAATTTCCCCACCACCTGCACCTTACACACAAACACACAGCCCACCCACATGTTAGCCCACCCTCAGGCCACTTTCCCCTCCCCAGGACAAGATGCGCGTTCCTATACACACAGACACAAGGCAGCATCTGAAATGTATGAAGTTGTTCACAGCCTTGGGATTAGCCTCTCCACTGGATGCTACTTGTTTCACAGAAGCTTAGGCTTTGTTGTTTACCTGAGGTCAAGCAAGTTAAAAGTGGTCATAACTCATTTATTATAAGTTTCACTGTGCAGGGAAGAAAACCAATGTTATATCCATACTAATAAATATTTGGGGATTATTGTATTTCAGACGTGTCTTCCTGTTTACTACGCTAGTCCTAAACTGCTGTGGCCATTAGGGTTTCTCAGGACTGGAATAGGTATGATGAATTAGCTTGACATTGTGCACGCATGCACACACACTCACACAAACACAAGGTTGGGGCTATGAATTAGCATGACATTGCGTATGTGCACGTGCGCGCACACACAGACTACACACACACACACACACACACACACACACACACACACACACACACACACACACACACACACACACACACACACACACACACACACACACACAGGTGAGGATTAGCATAACGACACACACACACACACACACACACACCGAAACATACTTATTTATCATGTTGGCAGGTGCTCAGTTGTCATCTTCGAGTGTGGAGATTTAGTTCTCCATCATTTTAAAATCCCAGACTGAACGCGGTGTGCATTCCCATTGACTGATAATCATTGGTGCTAGGTCACCGGATGGGATGGGATGGGATGGGAAAAGCATATTGTCTCGTTAAGAATTTTAGTCATGTGTTAATGTTGGCTAATGTATGACAAAAAAGGAAGCTAAAATATCAATGCAAATTTCTGGGTCCCATTTCGATCAGCTCTACGCTACATTTTCTTTACTGCTGCCATCAAGAGTGCTATCCAGAGTGCTAAACTTCTCTGTATAAAACACTGGACGGAATTTCGACAATACTAACACAAAAATTCACACATTTCTTAAGAACAATTGGGCCCTAAGGCTCAAAATAACTCGCTGAAAATTCCTAATTATTTACAAGGGTCTACATTATTCTCAACTCTACCAAAACGGACATTTGGACATTAAAAACGGACAAGTAGCCTACTTACAAAGCTTGAATGATGCACACAAATGACTGAAGGTAGGCAGACATAAGTGTATATTCCTGCTGAAACGAAGCCAAAACCCATGGCACTGACTGGAAGAAACACTCACTCATTGAACTGCCCCCCATTGAAGATTGTGGACTTGGGCTTTCTGGCATGCTTGGAATCTTCATCAGAGTTGAAATCGCCACAATGGCTACACGCGATTTTGTGAATAAATTACTGTTAATTGGTCTTGTGGTACTATATGGACTGAATAGCCTACAGTAGGCAAATTAATTGCAATATTATTGCAAGTAGTGTATCTGCACTAATTTGTGCATATTCTGAAGATTACTCTGTATGCTAAACTTGAGCTAAATTCCAAGGTAGCCTTTTTTCCCCCTTATATTTCTTGATGCACTCATAACGGGGTACCGCAGCTCAATGCACAGACACGTGACCCGGTAAAATAGGTCTGGGGACGCCGATGCACACATCCTCTCTGTACTGGCCCTGCAGTGATGGCTAGCCAGTGCTAACATCAGAGCCAAGAAAAAACAGCTTGCTCTGCAGGCTGATTTTGAACCCTTAACCCTGCACAACCTAGCAATAATCTTAGCCTTATCTGTAGCCAGCCATCGAAGAAAACAAGCCTGCCTGCCCCGACCTTCAAGTCTACACTTTTGACTGTAAAGGGGTAAAACACAGGTTTTTTCATGGATGCTGTGCAAAAACACAGAGTACGTTACAATATGCGACCTTGCCTCCTCCACTTGTGCTTGTTTCCTCGTACCAGGAAGTAATATGTCATGATGACATCACTGACAACAGCATTATATTTCAATATCTTGCAAAAGCTTAATTGTAAAGTCTTCTTCTCATTTGCAATTGGGATGGTGAATGAAAAACAGTCCCTCAAAAGTTGTTGTGGCTAGGCTGACGGCTGGGAAACTTTATCGTTTTCTCCACGGAGGAGGGGCCAGGAAGCGGGGCGAGGCCACAAGCACAAGTGGAGGGAGCAAGGTCGCATATTGTAACGCACTCACACTGACACACTCTCTCTCTCTCACACACACACACACACACACACACACACACACGCACACGCACATGCACACACACACACACACAGTCTTCAGGTCCGCCCTGTTTTGGAGGCTGTGGAGCAGAGTTGAATCATCCAAGCCAAGTCTTCAGAGTTTCAGCTGACGTGTGTAAATGTCTAAAGACTGATGAGCCCCCTGGGTCTAGGCTGAGATTAAAACCAATATGCTCCTCCTGGACAAGTCCACTCCAGAAGTTGCATAGGGTGACTTATTGAAATATGAGTGTCTGGACATTTCAAGTATGGGTTCCAATAACAGTAGGCACATTTTTGTGTGTGCGTGTGCGCGTGCGTGCGTGCGTGCATGAGGTGTGCCTGGATACCTATTGTTTCCATTTTATATGTATGTTCTTGTGTGTGCCATGTGCATGTTTGTATCTGCACATGTGTATTTGTATCTTGATATCTGTATGGGTTTTTTGTATGTGTAATTATGTATGTCTGTATGCAGTTTGTGTGTGTGTGCGTGTGCGTGTGCGTGTGCGTGTGCGTGTGCGTGTGCGTGTGTGTGTGTGTGTGTGTGTGTGTGTGTGTGTGTGTGTGTGTGTGTGTGTGTGTGTGTGTGTGTGTGTGTGTGTGTGTGCGTGTGCGTGTGCGTGTGCGTGTGCGTGTGCGCGTGCGTGCGTGTATTGGAGGGGGTTGGAGTCCTACAGGATGCATTTATGGCAGAGTTTGTGTCGGTTAACATGCTAAGAATGCTGACATTTGCACTTCTCTCATTGATCTCCCATGCCTTGCATGCACATCACATGTGTGTATGCTTTAAGTATTCAGTAGATCGGTTGCCCACATTTCCCCCTGACCCCGCATTAATCAGTGGGCCCATTCAGCAACATTGTCTATTCTTTACCACCACCACCACCAGCACCACCACCAAAGGCTGTTGGTAGAATTGGAAGAACTGTGATGGGTATAGATTAGATTCCTTATATGAGTATAGATTATAGACATGTTCTTATGTTACCTGTAGTTAGATGCCGGAGTCAGTGTTGCCAGATTGGGCTGTTTCCCGCCCAATTGGGCTGCTTAGGATGGCCGTGTGTGGGGAAAAAAAGGCATTTAGCAGAAAAACCTGCTCAATTTTTGCCATAGAAATCAATACAATTGGGCGGGATTTTGTGCTTCTAGGTGGGCTTTGAGCATTTCTTGGGCTGGAAATCATCAGCCTCATCTGGCAACCCTGACCGGAGTAGGAGCCACCTGTTTCCCCATTTTATAAAGGTCTATGCATGTCATGCTACGTCTATCTGACTTCCAAGGGGTTTCTCGATGGAACTTGAAAGGACCAATCATGGAGCAGTCAAGAAAACATTGTACAAGACCAGTGGCTGTGGATTGTAGTACAGGTTGCTATTTTAGCTTCTCCTGTGTTCTTTACCATGTTCTATTAGCTAGGGGACTATAACCTAGCCAGGCTGCGGCATCTTAGTGTCACAACAGCCGGAATCGAGATTTGAAAGTCTATGATAATCAGGCTAACTTTAACCTGCCTGTGATTTGAAAGGTGTTGTAGGACTGCGCTTCGCAGAAAGGGGTAATCGAAAACAGTCGAGAGATGGAAATTAGGTGCTCACTGCTCACACAGGCGTGTGCGTGTGCGTGGTCTGCACTGCTCTGGTCCAGTCTGGTGGAGTGGAGGTGGAGATTGGTTTTCTAATGATTATAGCGATAATAATAATATTCACCAACAATAATTATCAACACAGTTTGCAAGTCACCCGGAAGCATGTAGTCTTTCTTGTTAGCATTTAACGCCATGATGGTTCTCAAGTGTAGGCCTTAATGAATGGTGTCCAGTCTCAAATCAGGTTTGAGTGACAACACACGATTAGCGAACCCCCGCATTCTGTGGTGGATGATAAAAATATACCCTATATATATATAAAATATAGGGATGACCAGGTTGATCATTTGGTGTCAAACACCAACATAAATACGATGTTGCTATCAACATGCTAAACCCGGAAAACTGGCAGACTACACAAGGGAGATTTCACTAGTCCATGGTAACCCATGGTAACCGCCACACACCATACTCGCGTACGACTTTGGAAATACTTTTAAACAAGCTCTGATACAGGTTGTATTTCCCTCCTGACAACACTCACTCCTTGATGAAACTGCCATAACTGCAAATAGCCTTGGCTTAGTAGAATACTTTCAAAACTAAACATCGAGCTGCATATGTTTGCTCATGCGACTAGACTTTACAGCAGGAGGTCCTTATTATGCTTTTTTTGTTAGACACACACGTGTTGTTGTGCTGTACCATTTGTTACTAAGGAATGATTGCAGGAATAGGCGAATGATTGTTGTTAACGTCTGTCTTATATTTTTGTCAACCCTATATACCTGTCCCTATCCCTGGAAACCAGATGCGGTTAAAATGCTTATCCGCCACATACAACTTGATGTCACGCACTTGTGAGCTCAATTGGCATAAACTATGTCTGAAATGGCCTAAATGGTCTGATAGGGTGATCGTGCCAATTGAGTTTTGTCTACTGTTCCAAATGACTTTTTCTTGAGAAGTTATTTTGAATTAAGGCCCTCTGTCACATTTACATGCATCGCTGAAAAGCAAAGTGCATAAAATGGATGATGATGGTGATGATGAAGAAGATTATTATTATTTGCAACAGCTAGCTCTGAAATGGTAGCTCTGATAGTGTAACTATGTGGCTATTGATTATCTTCTCATGTTTATAATGGTCTTTCTTTCAAAGCAGCCTCGGTCTCTGCGTATCCGTGTGACTGCGGAGCCGCGCAGAAATTCAATCATTTCCCTCTGGTTTTGTTCATGATATAATTTAGATGCTCTTTTTTATCCCTATTCTTGTTTATGTGGAAAATTATGTTTTGAAATGAAGAAGTTTGATCCTAATCAGAGAGAGAGAGACAGACCGAGAGAGAGACACAGACAGAGAGAGACAGAGAGAGATTTATTTTGTGTCATGTATGCACATACTGTATGTCTGTGTGCGTGCCCATGTGTGGATAAGTGGTTGAATATTGAGTCTGTTTGCGCATCCGTGCATGTGTGTGTGTAACTTTGTCCCGAGGCCGTTTCTATTTACCTTATTAGAGGAAGTGTGCAAATGAGTCTGTTATATAGAGCAGTTAATGTGACTGAGACAGTGGTCAGTGTGTTCATTGTTGGATTGACTCTCCCTTGTCTGGCTTGACTCTCCCTTGTCTCTCCATTGCCATTGCCAATAGGACGTTAAGCCATGCACTGGGCGGTGTGTGTGTGTGTGTGTGTGTGTGCGTGTGTGCGCGTGTGCGCGTGCGCTTGCGCGCGTGCGTGCGTGCGTGCGTGTGTGTGCACACCCTGTGGCAATGCAATCACTAATGTCTAATTTTGGCATCTTTACATAGGCTTGCTAATGTAGGCCTAGAAGTGCATGCGTGAGTAGGTTGAATACAGCAATCGGGTTTGTTTGAGTCACGCAAGATCAGGGAAATTATGGGATCAAAGCAAGCCTACCTTTGTCATCTGTGATGGGCTCTGACATGACAATGACAATGGACTGCAATAATTGCTATGACATGCACAAGGCCATGACTGAATACACAATAGAGGCTCAATCCGATCCTCAAAACTATTTTCGGTGGTAAATAGTGTACTTCTCACCAAACAGAGAAGGCAACCGTGGGTGTGAGACACACAAGAACATCAAAACAGCTCAATTTGGTTTAGCATCTCAAGAGTTAGGTAATGTATTGTAAATGTGGCTTTGGGACACAAAAGCCTATTTGTGAGTACACAACAGTGACCCAATTCAATTCTCAGAGCCACAAATATATTTATGACCAGAGCAGCAATTGTAATGCTTGTTCTCTTCATTTCAGTACACAGTCTGCTTTTCTGTTTGTAAGTGCACTCTCCACTGACTAGATTCATTCCCTATTGACTGTAGCTGAGCAAAGAAAAGTATTAAATAACAAGTCAGACAGGCGGACAACAGATGTGTCCGTCTATGCCCGGTCTGAACCTTTTTTGCCCAAACGCCCCCCTGGCCTCCTCATGACCAGTGTTGGGCAGTAATACATTGCAAAAGTAATTAATTACTGTAATGCATTACTTATTTATTTTTATATTTATTTATTATTATTTATTTATTATTGGGCAGTCATGGGTGAGCGGTTAGGGCGTCAGACTTGCATCCCAGAGGTTGCCGGTTCGACTCCCGACCCGCCAGGTTGGTGGGGGGAGTAATCAACCAGTGCTCTCCCCCATCCTCCTCCATGACTGAGGTACCCTGAGCATGGTACCGTCCCACCGCACTGCTCCCCATGGGGCGCCACTGAGGGCTGCCCCCTTGCACGGGTGAGGCATACATGCAATTTCGTTGTGTGCAGTGTGCAGTGTTCACTTGTGTGCTGTGGAGTGCTGTGTCACAATGACAATGGGAGTCGGAGTTTCCCAATGGGCTTTCACTTTCGCTTTCACATTTTTTATTTGATGTAATGCAGTAATGTAAGGCATTACAGGGCAAACATCTGTAATATTTACTTAGTTACAATGCTAAATAACAAATTGCATGACAATTACTTTTAGTGGTAGGCCTATTCAGTGTGGTGGGTCAGAAAGAAGCTATTCCTGGACCTGGTAGTTTTTACTCTGAATGCTGCCAAAAACACCTCCTGAACGGGAGGTGAACAAGTCATGACTCATGAGCTTGATTTACACTGTAATAAATTGCCAGATCCATATTTAGGCTACAGTTTTTTTTTGCAAAAGTAACTAAAGTAGGCTAATGCAAAAGTAGTGTAATGCCATACATTGTAAATATAATGATATTGTAGTGTAAGGGATTATTTTGAAAAGACAGTAACATCAGTTACTAATGCAACTAATGCATTGCAGTTTTTGAGTAACTTGCCCAACACTGCTCATAACCTAAGGCAATTTATCAATAAGCCTACCATGTATAAGCCTGGTTTTAAAAACGTAGGCTACCATAGCATTTCAAATAGATCAAGTAAATTACAAATTATCAGACATTGTTACGGCTATATATCAACCATTAGGCTATCATTAGGCTCATCGACAAATAATAAACGGGGTGAATCATACGTTTTATGGTTCAATCGGCAGCTTTTTAACGTCAAGGCACAAAGCAGTAATCTAAGGCATAGCAGGCATCTGAGATCCACTTTCTTCGATTCTTAGTGCCAGAGTTCTCCAAATTCAAACGATTGCAAAGAGAATCAGAAGACGCGTCTTCAAGTGCTCTCACGGAGTGCAAAGCGCTCCACATAGCAGAAAATGGAGAAAATTAATGATTGTCCGTTGCAATATGTTTGTAAATGTCCCCCTTTTAATTCTGGGGGGAAATGCACGACCCTCCTTTAATATGACAATTTCTTCAAATAGGCCACCACAATAAGTTGTTGGTAATATGTTGAGGTTCATGTGAGCAAGCTGATCTTTCTCATTGCAAGTGCTTCTCAAATGGCGCTTTTCTGTAGCCTACTAATTTGAGCACTATGTCTCAGTGCGTAGCGCTGAAAGCATAGTGGCAGAATGTTTGCAGACTCGCTGGGAATATTGACACTTTCGGGAGACCCATGCATACAGACTTCTGTGCTTCTGTGCCCGAGTGCAGTGTGTGCGCTTGCACTGCACTTGTGTCAGAATATAATAGGCTGCGTAGCCTTGCTAGTTTGCTAACCATTATGATAGACGTTTTGGCTTGCATGCATGAGCTCCAGGCAAAAACTGAACTCTGCCAGCTTGTGGACACACGAGGGAATCACAATTCAGAAAGGCGTCACGGAAGGACGGACGGACGGACGGACGGACGGACGGACATAACTATTGTTATGTTATGGTTATTATACTGTATATTGCTACTATCACTGTTATTATTTCTATTATTGTAATGTCTACATTCTATATTTATCTTATCTTCTGTTTACATGTTCAATGTTAAATGTTGTATGATAAATGTTAAATGTTCATTTGTACTGTATTTATTATTGACCACTTATTATGACCAGTCCATCACTGTTACCTGTCCTGTCTTGCACTTTATGTCAGTCTGTAAAATGTCAGTCCTGTCCTGTATGTCAGTCCTGTATGTCTATATCCTGGCATCGTATAGAGAGAAAACGTAATTTCATTTCCCCTGTATGACCTGTGCATATGAAGAAAGTGATAATAAAAGCGGACTTGAACCTACCATTGATATTGTTACAACAGTAATGGCCCAGAAAACATGACTGAAACCAGACCAAATACAATCCATATGGGTATTAATAGATAGCCATATCACTAGCACAACTTAAATGAATGAATAATACCCAATAATATTGAAAAAAGACATAAAATGAATCAATTTGTCACTATATGCATGCAATATAAAAAAGTTTGGTATCATTAAGGTATCATTAAAATGTGTTATTCAATTACATCCTTTACCAACTGTTTGTTTTTCATTCTTTGTTCTCCTCTCCCTATTTAGTCACACTTCCGTGGCATTCACTCTGATGAGAGCATTACTTTGCAATTTGCTGAGTTGGGCTCAATAGCAGATTCACTATGTCGACTTGGAACCCATCATTTGGCACTCAGTTGAAGTTTTTATCAGTTGGCAAATGTGTTGATGCCTCACTATTGATGAAATTAAGGAGAACATGTTGGGGTTCCAAGTAACCTTATTAGAGCGCATTATATAGGTCAGCATCAGTTTGCCAGTCTTCTTTCACAAACAAAAATGCAAAATTGCCAGAATCTCTCGTCATGCTTTTGCCGATTTTTGCTGCATCATCGTTACCAAGACATGCACGCTCACTATTGCTTTCACGCATGCATTGACACAGACACAGACACAGACACAGACACAGACACAGACACAGACACAGACACACAGACCTGCGTTGAGTTGAGTGTTGTTTGAGAAAGTGAGAGGGGGCATCTTGTGTCGGTGCCATGGGCCACTAATCAGCCATTTTATGGGGCTCATGAATGCTTTATTGGCCCTTCATCACTGCCACGACAACACAGATCTCTACGCAATCTGTCTCTCTCTCTCTCTCTCTCTCAAATTCAAATTCAAATTCAAATATACTTTATTGGCATGCATATTGGTAACAGTGTTGGCAAAGCGTACAGATAACATAAAAGAACATTACGGTCAATTAGGAACATTAAGCATACATGTGTTAAGAATATCACACACACACACACACACACACACACACACACACACACACACACACACACACACACACACACACACACACACACACACACACACACACACACATACATTTGCATTAAGAACATTAAACACACACACACGCGCGCATGCACACGCACACACTTGCATTAAGAACATTAAAAAACACACGCACATGCACATCTCTCTCTCTCTCTCTGTCTATGCCTCTCTCTCTTTGTCGCTTGACCGCTAGTGTCTTTCTCACGCTATAGCTTTCACTGTCTCACTCTCTCTTTCTCTTTCTCTTTCTCACTCTTTCTCTTTCCCTCTCTGTCCTTCTCTTTCTCTCTTTGTTGATATAGGCCTATCACTCTTTCTCGATCTTCCTCACACACTCTCCATCTCTCCATCTTGTCATTCTCCTATCTTTCCTTTGTATCAACCTATGCATACTTAACCTATAGCATTGTTGCTCCACCTCTCCCCCATCCATTTCTAGCTCTACCCCTCAATTTGTCTTTCTCACTCTCACCTATTGCCTCTCTCCATCTTTATGCCCTGATTATTTCTCTTTTTGTCCATCCCCATTCCATTAGTCTCCTGCTCTTGCCCTTTTCCTGCCCTCTGTCTTTCCTTTCTGTCTTCACCTCTCCCTATTCCTCTCCTGCTCTCTCTGGAGTTTGGCCTAATTTCTGTTGATTTGTCAGCTACTTGTGGAGTGCTCTCTCAGCTTTTGGTTTTAACACTTCATTTATTGATATGGTGAGGGTTCTGTAAAGGGATATTGAGAGTATTCTCAAGGTTAATGGTGACTTGTGCACTCCTTTTAAAGTCTACAGGGGTGTGAGGCAGGGCTGCTCTATACCCTTGCAATAGAGCCACTCTTGATCAGGATAAGACACAAACTGAAAGGGTTAACCATTCCAGATGATGGAAAGAATTTCCAGGTGTCTGCATATATGCTGATGATATTGCTGTGTTTATCAAGGACAAATGGACATTCAGACTATTTTATGATTTTAAGGTGTTTTCTTCTTCAAAGGTTAACTGGGGAAAAAGTGGGGCGGTTTTATTTAGGGAATGGTCTGGGGGTGAACCAAGTTTACCTGAAGGTTTATGTTGGACCTGGAATGGCTTCGAACACCTTGAGGTTTTCCTGTGAGATAAAATGTGCAAAGGAACTTTGAAGGTGCACTTGAACAAGTGAAAGGACGTCTTGCCAAATGGACGTTCTTAAGTAACAAGTTATCCTACAGGGGGCGAGTCCTAATCATCAACAACCTGCCTGCATCTGTGCTGTGACATCGGCTGGCATATGTCGATCCCTCTTCTCAATTACTTGCCAAAATCCAAGCCATTCTCGTGATTTTTTTCTGGGACAATCTACACTGGGTGCCACAGGGCATTTTGTACCTTCCCAAGGAAGAAGGTGGCCATGGGTTCATCTTCAAAGCCGGACTGCTGCTTTCAGGCTTCAGTTTGTGAAACGCCTCCTGTTGGGGTCAGTTGACACAGGTTGGAAGTCTGTTGCTTGTTCCATTCTACGGACCGTCGAGATGGGCATGGACAGAGCTTTGTTTTTGTCGAACCATAATGTCTTGAGTCGCAGTGGACTCCCTGCTTTTTACAGTAACCTCTTAAAAGTGTGGTCGCTCTTCACTCTACACAGAGGGCAGGCTAGTGAGTCTTTATACTGGTTCTTAAAATAGCTGTAGTTTTTGGTTCTGCTCTTGACCTAGCCCTGGAAAAGCCTATGCCCTGCCTAACTCTGAAACTTCTGAGGTCCAGGGTCACTACAACGGGAGACCTGGTAAGGATTGCCGGCCCAGATTTATGAACTACAAAGCACTAACTGACCATCTGGGAACTCGTTCCTCTCTCATAATTTCCCCGCTTCTTGGGAAGTGGAGGGCCAAGGTAACACAAACCGAACTGGGAATGGTGCATGCAACCCGGACCGTAGTGACCATTTCCCTAATCTAGCTCTGCCTCCTAATTTGAGGGGTTGTTCTGGTATCCTTTTAGAATGTGATAAAGTTCCTTTTTTAGTCCCCCCTGTCAAAGGTAAAACACTGTGTAAACACTGTGTAAAACATTGTTTCTGTGTTATACCCTGAGGTTGGCCCTGAGTGTCCCTTTTCATGCATTTATGCAATGCGTAAGGCTGAAACCTTTGTTTAATGTTTTATCTTCTTTTGTTTGTTTTTCACAATGCTCAATGATCAGTTTCCCATTGTATCTTTTATTTGTGGTACGAAATATGTGCAGAGACGACGAAATAAGTGTCAATTGTTGAATTTTATGTGGGCCAAGCCCAAATGGCTATATGTTAGCAGAAGGAACAAAATTGAAGAAGACACTAGTGGGGATATTGTGTTGCTTTTTGCTGCACTTGTGAGATCTCCCATTTTAATTGATTTTCACTTCTATAAGCTAATGAGCAATTTGGAGGTTTTTGAACATATCTGGTGTCATAATGGTGCTGTGTGCTCCGTTAGAAATGATGAATTGCTTTTTGCACTTTTATTGGCACCTGGCTTGTAAGCCATTTATTTACCTAGGCCTATTTAACTTTTGTTTTTTTTGTGATTGTCACTCCATGGCACTTTTTGGGCTTCTGTATTCCAAAAAAATGTAATAAAGGTATGTTGAAAATTCAATTCTCTCTCTCTCTCTCTCTCTCTCTCTCTCTCTCTCTCTCTCTCTCTCTCTCTCTCTCTCTCTCTCTCTCTCTCTCTCTCTTGCTGAGAGCTGTAAAAGTAGCACCACAATCTGTACAGCAGCCTGCTGAGGGCAGATGTTGGGTATGGCACTTTAAGTGTGTGTGTGTGTGTGTGTGTGTGTGTGTGTGTGTGTGTGTGTGTGTGTGTGTGTGTGTGTGTGTGTGTGTGTGTGTGTGTGTGTGTGTGTGTGTGTGTGTGTGTGTGTGTGTGTGTGTGTGTGTGTGTGTGTGTGTGTGTGTGTGTGTGTGTGTGTGCGTGCACTGTTGCGGGGGTGGGTGAGAGTTTGCATATTGTATGTGTGTGTGCAGAGTTCTTACTGCAACTGCTGCACTGTGTATCTGTGGGAGGAACACAGTGTGTCACTTTGTACAGAGAGAGAGAGCCCAGTAGGTGGAGGAGTAGCACAGGTGTTGTGTACACAAATGGAAGATACCTCAGACACAATCACACACAGACACACACACACTGTGTGTCTCTGTGTGTGTGTTTGCTTGTTTTCATGTGCAAGTGTGCTAGTTTGTGTGTTTTTGGGTTAGTTTGAATGGGTTTTTGTAGAACTCTGAGAAAGGATTGAGGAACTCTGAGATATTGTGTGTGTGTGTCTTTGCGGCATAGCGTGTGTGATTATAAGTATTTCAGACAGCCAGTGAGACGTTTCGTAGGAAGCTATCCACTGAATTGATTGTGTGTGTGTAGATGTCTGCAGCAGAGTGTGTGTGTGTGTGTGTGTGTGTGTGTGTGTGTGTGTGTGTGTGTGTGTGTGTGTGTGTGTGTGTGTGTGTGTGTGTGTGTGTGTGTGTGTGTGTGTGTGTGTTTCAGAATGTGCGAATGGAGGCATGTTGGTGAGAGGGAAAGTGGGCTTATTGCTATTGATAAATGCATATGTAAGCAGCTTGCTTTGGGGACCTGCAGTGCGCTGTAGCAGCCCTGTTAGTTAAGTCTACACACACACACACACACGCGCACGCGCACGCGCGCGCGCACGCACACTCACAATTCTTATACATGACACACTCACAATCCTTATACAACACACACACACACACACACGATAAGCTCTCTGCCTTGGTTAACTTAATTCCTGAAGCTCTCTCCCAGCTGTTAGAGCAGTACAGTGTGTGTGTGTGTGTGTGTGTGTGTGTGTGTGTGTGTGTGTGTGTGTGTGTGTGTGTGTGTGTGTGTGTGTGTGTGTGTGTGTGTGTGTGTGTGTGTGTGTGTGTGTGTGTGTGTGTGTGTGTGTGTGTGTGTGTGTGTGTGTTCTAATGCTCCTCTCACCACTGTTGGAGCAGGAGTCATAATTCTCTAGTAGAAGGTTTCACTATGCTCCAGCAAGTCAGAGTGCACTGTAGAGATGCACTGTTTGTGTGTGTGCCTGTGGGGCACACATTCATTCTTCTAGTTTTGGTGTACAGCTTGAGATGTCCAAGAACTCAAGTCAGGTGATGCCCCTCAGATAATAAATTAATTGTATGTGGAGAGAATCAATTCTTTAACCCTCTTGATGGATTACTAATTACACTGGCCATTTGGTTTTATGTCTCATGGACATTCTTTTAGGAGCAGACGTCATCGTGGTGCAACCACAGCTATTGTATGGATTTAACCCAGTAAGACATGGCCCCTGTTATAAATTAGCTGTTTCCAGAATGGCATTGAGCAACTCGTAATGTATTACTTAAAGGACCACTCTAATAGAAAACCATTCTTACATGTTATGTGCACCATTATTCAAAACCCATAAACCTGAATCATTAATTAAGTAAAAAATAAGTTGGGTTCATAATTTTATAGGTTTTAGTTAATTTACAAAATAAAAATTTCTGATTGGATATCACATATGTGACGTCACAAGCCGAATTTCATGACTCCGGAAATATCGATTTTTACAAGAATTAAAACAAGATTTTTTGTAATGCTTCAACGCTGTTTTATATGGCATTGTAGGCCTACTGTGGGTACCGGTAGTTGTTGTGCCTACATGTTGGCAAACCACTAGGTGGCACCGTTACCTCATATTTCAGAGCCATGGGGACTGTTGTTTACTCTGAGACGAGGCTACAGCTGAGCTAGCAAGCCAAAGTGCGACCCGAGATGAGTTGCAGACATGACGCTGTCCTGACTGACTATAAAGTTTGAAAATGTACTTCCGAGTCTACATTACAACTTAGTTCTTACAGATTTGATCACTTTTCAAACACAGTATGTTGATGTAATTTGTTAAGACCGTGATTGTTGTCCTGGCCATTGCAAAAACATACAGTAGCAGCTGGAGAAATGACAAGGCTAACAATGTGAAACGATAGCAGCACGAAGACATGGGATTGACGGCAGGCAAGAATGGGGTGTTCGATCGTTGAAATTATAATTCATAGAAGCCCTGACATATACTGTATTTGGAAACGGATCGTGAGACTGCTAATGGTGCTCGCCTGGGTCTCAGTCAACACATCGGTGAGTAGGACTAGCTAGCCTGCTAGCTTCGTCGACCTACTCTGCTTTCAGGGTTGGGTGGGTGGAATATGATGCAGTATGTAACAGATGAAACACTTTCCGTAACTTTGGCTCCCTTGATTGACCGTTCAGCTACCGTATACCGGTGTGAACATAGATTGTAAGTGTGTCAGATACATAATCTCCGTGTGACATGTTCTACTCTTTTGGTGCTACTGGCTATTCCAGACTGTTTAGAAACCCCATGTTGCTACTACGTGTCTTTTGAGGTCAAGCTTACAATGTAACAGTGTTAGATATTCACCCCAACAGAGAAAATGTCGGGGGGCAGATTTGGTATTAGAGCTATTTGTTTCACTCCATGTCTGTGGACGGTGTCCTATATTTTATACAGTGGTGTTGTGCTTGGAAGTTTGCTTGGTAGTGTGGAGACGTGGGGAAAGCTAATAAGCTAGCCTTGTAGTTGCAGAACTCGTGCTGTTAGACTTTCTATTTCATTGAAATTGAAAACATTTCTTTGCAAACTGTTCGCCGTCTTGGATAATGAACACCATGCACTCTATAACACAAAGAGATAGGGTAACACTTCCAAATAAGGGGCCATAATTAACAGTAAAGTAGCTACAAAATAATACTTAAGTAAGGGTTAATAATCATTACTTAATGCCACATTAGACACATATTAATTGTTATTAATGCATTAGTAAGCAGTTACTTAACTATTAGATAACTATTATATTGTGTTACGAGTTATTGCATATTATTATTTAACTAATAGATAAGTAATGGCACAGTTAATAGTTAAGTAGCTATCATGTCATACTTAACTAAGGACCAAAATTAACACTTACTTAATACAAAAGTAAGGCATAACTAATGGTTAATTAATACATAAATATTGGGTTTTGGGACCCTTATATTAGAGTTGGCTGAGGATAACTAATGGTTAATTAATAGATAGATATTGCTGTTTGGGACCCTTATATTAGAGTTGGCTGCAGATAACTAATGGTTAATTAATCGATAGATATTGGTGTTTGGGACCCTTATAATAGAGTTGGCTGAGCATACCTAATAGTTAAGTAATTAATCTACTGTGACATCTAGTTTTCACTCATTCAAATCACTGTAATTGTGGCAACAGGAGCCATTATATAGCAAGGATTGGATGTACACTTCTCAATGATGGCGGAGTGATGAGATGTAATTTTTTCATGTACCACTTATTCTTTTAATGGTAAAAATCCTACAATAAAATGCAGAATATTATGAAGAGTAATAGTTTTGAAGCGAAACTAAACCATTCCTTTGTGATAATGAAGTTAATGTTTGAGAATATTAGCTCAAATAAGTGCAGTGCATGATGGGTACGCAATCTACAGACAACAATATTTCGGTATTATTTAATCATTAGATATGCCTTGCTTTTGTATTAAGTAATTGTTAATTAAGGTCCTTAGTTAAGTATTACCTAATAGCTACTTAACTATTAACTGTACCCTTACTTAACTATTAGTTAACACTTACTTAATACAAAAGCAAGGCATATCTAATGATTAAATAATATCGAAATATTGTTGTCTCTAGATTGCGTACCCATCATGCACTGCTCTTCTTGGAGCTAATATTCTCAAACATTAACCTATTATCACAAAGGAATGGTTTAGTTTCGCTTCAAAACTGTTACTCTTCATAATATTCTGCATTTATTGTAGGGTTTTTACCATTAAAACTAATAAGTGGTGCATGAAAAAATGACATCTCATCACCCCACCATCATTGAGAAGTGTACATCCAATCCTTGCTATATAATGGCTCCTGTTGCCACTATTACAGTGATTTGAACGAGTGAAAACTAGATGTCACAGTAGATTAATTACTTAACTATTAGGTATGCTCAGCCAACTCTATTATAAGGGTCCCAAACACCAATATCTATCGATTAATTAACCATTAGTTATCTGCAGCCAACTCTAATATAAGGGTCCCAAACAGCAATATCTATCTATTAATTATCCATTAGTTATCCTCAGCCAACTCTAATATAAGGGTCCCAAAACCCAATATTTATGTATTAATTAACCATTAGTTATGCCTTACTTTTGTATTAAGTAAGTGTTAATTTTGGTCCTTAGTTAAGTATAACCTGATAGCTACTTAACTATTAACTGTGCCCTTACTTATCTATTAGTTAAATAATAATATGCTATTAACTTGTAACACAAGGTAATAGTTATATAATTGTTAAGTAACTGCTTACTATTGCTCAACATATGCATTAATAACAATTAATATGTGTCTAATGTGGCATTAAGTAATGATTATTAACCCTTACTTGAGTATTAGGTTGTAGCTACTTTACTGTTAATTATGGCCCCTTATTTGGAAGTGTTACCAGAGATAGTATATTTGAACTATAACATCACTATCGTATCCGCACTCAAATTTCACAGCTCCCACAGTGTGCACAGATCCAGTTAGCCAAGGCGCTGCTAATGACCCGGTGTGCATTCCATTCCCCGCACTGTGCACTGTGTACTGAGATCAGTGCACTTCCCACCCTCAGCTTAACGGCAAATAAGTGCAGATATTTTGGCTGACACAAGTGCGTGGATTGAGACGTGATTTTTCATCATTTGACATCAATTCCGGCTCGTTTTTGTTTTTGGGGGGCGGGACTAAGAGTGTTGAAAAACGGTTAAAATAATGTTTACAAACAGTCCTTACTACTGAACAAAACAACTTCTGTACATTAGAGTTCTGTTTCTGGACACATGAAAACACGTTTGAAACCATGTAAACTTATAGTTTTCTATTACAGTGGTCCTTTAAGGCCCTGTGTGTACTGCCATAGTTGTGTAGTAAAGGTTTTTCAGTGACTATTACAATGTTTCACTGGTGGAACGGCGCATCGTAAAGGGTGGTTTCACAGATTATCTGAAGAGCAAATTCATTGCCTCTCCATTATTTACCAACTATTAATTAATTAGTCAGCAAAACAGCAGCTTCAGCTCTCATGTCTCCTACTAAACAATGTCATTGACCCATAGGTGAAAATGGACACGTTGAAAAAGTGTTTGACCAAAGACTGACTGAAAATAATTGCAGCAACATCTATTTGCACACTCTACATACTTGTGCGTGCATGTGTGCGTGCATTTGTTTGTTTAATGGTCATGTAGCAGGCACACATCACTATGTGTGGCCAGGCGTGATTGGTCATGATGTGGCTAGAGGTGGTTGTCAAGTTCCACACCCCTTTATTCACACGCATAAGGACTCAATCATGCCCTCATTTGCTCTCCCTCCCACCTCTCCTCTCTTCCTCTTGTCCTCTCTGTGTTCCTCTCTGTGCTCTCTCTCATCTTCCCTTCTCTTCTCTCATCTCTTCCCTTCTTCTTTCCTCCTTTACTTGTCTCTATCCTTTCCTCTCCTCTATTCATGTATTCTCCTCTCGGCTTCCGTTTCTCTCATCTTTTCTTCTTCCACCTCTTCTTCCCTCTCCTGCTGTCCTTTGAGGGATTGAATGAAGACCTCCCCTCCTTTATAAATCTCTCCCAGCAGGCAGTGTATCTGCTTGTAATTCATTCCAATGTATTCCCCTTCTTCAGGGGGGCAATACTGCATCATGGCGCCTATGCACCATCATCACTGCTACCATGGAAGCAAGTGAGTGGGGTGTCTGGAGAGAGGGTGAGACGGAGACGGAGAAGGTGAGACAGAGGAAGTGAGAGGCAGGTAGACAAACAGAGTGACAGCATTAGTGTGTAGAGAGAGCGATTCAAGGCAGGACAGGAAGACGTAGAGGAGAAATAGAAAGAAGAGAAATTCAAAGCAACAGCTGTGTGGAGCATGCCCCCTCCCCCTCTCCCTTTTTCCTCCTCAACCTTTGCCTGTCTGAAACATCTTGTGTTTGTCAGAGCGGTTTAAAGATTAATTGTGTAATCTGTCCCTCTCCTCTCCCTTCTCTCCTCTTCCATGTGTGTGTGCGTGTGCCTGTGCCTGTGCGCGTGTGGGTGCGCGTGCATGTGCGTGTGAGCGTGTGTGTTGCTTGTTATCTCTTGAGTGTTGGGGGGCCCCCCACTGAGGTGTCCTCACAGGGCGAGGAGGGCCACTGTCATTACAAGCAATGCCCTGCGCCCCTGGCTGCCATTACCACATGCTGGGTCACTGCACATTGATTTCTCCGTGAATGTGTGTGTGTGTGTGTATGTATGTATGCGCGCGCGTGTCTGTGTGTGTAGGCGTGCATGCCTGTGTGTCTGTGTGCGTGTGTGCACATGTGGGTTTGTGTCTGTAGGTGGTGAGCCAGTGTATGTGATCCGTCACAGGAAAACAAGCCACATATCTCTGTGAGCAAAACGGAGAAAATGGCCATTATTTTCATCCAAATAATACTGTGTGTGTGCGCGTGTTTGTGTGCGCGTTTGCTGTTCTGTGCTGTGCTTGGTGTGTGAGCATGTTATATGGCTGTCTTTTCCTGCTGCTGCTGATTGGGTTTGAGCCCTCCATAGACGTGTGAGACACGCCTTGAGTGCTGACCTGGATGCTTAGAGGTCAAGGGTCAAAGGATTGTGTGTGCGTGTGTGTGTGCACTGTTGCGGGGGTGGGTGAGAGTTTGCATATTGTGTGTGTGTGTGTGTGTGTGTGTGTGTGTGTGTGTGTGTGTGTGTGTGTGTGTGTGTGTGTGTGTGTGTGTGTGTGTGTGTGTGTGTGTGTGTGTGTGTGTGTGTGTGTGTGTGTGTGTGTGTGTGATTTGGTGATGTGTGAATACCCCCACTCCCCGGAGAGATGTGTGCCAAGTTCAGTGCAAGGTCAAGTAAGGTATAATGACTATTGGTTCATTTCACGTGAAATCAGACACTTTGGGACCCAACCGATCCGGATTTCAATCATACTTGGTGTGCCTTTTTAGTAGCAAGGTAGCACCTCAGAACTGCATTGGTTTCAATCTGACACTAATATTAAGGGAGAAACAGACTAGGAAAGGTTCACATGTGAGGGTAGGACACAATACATTCAGCCTTGAATATATCAGTCAGTGTTAGTCACAAAAAGATGCCTGTGGTGTTGTTTGAAAGCTATTTTCTGGCTCTACATATTACACAATCAGCTTGGAATACAACAACTCTCAGAATATGAATTATGATAAATTGAAAAATTAAAAATTGAATATCTAAAAAAAATATATTTTCAAATGGCCAGTTCCTTGTCCAAACGTAGCCGGCAATGTCATGAGCAACACCTCAAATGCTGGTGTTTGGTTCGTTATTCATTTCAGAGAGAATTTGACTCACAAATATGGCATCATACAGGCCACTTACCAATAATATGGTAATACCATAGTAGCATCACATGACAAAACAAAAACAAAACAAAAATGGTCAGTATTCATGGTCCCAGGTTTCAGAAACTAAGGCAGATGTCCATTTATACACACCAAATTATAATATGTGAATGTTTGAACAATCCTTCTCTGTGTACCTGTGCCATCTTTCCTTTACCGTACTTTAAAGACATAATCAATGGCTACACTCTCATTTTGTACTCTACCAGTGCATTTGAAGCAGCAGCTGTGTCTTCGCTGAATGCTGAAAATTGCCTAACTTCCACTGTGTCCATTGACAATGGGCAGAAGCTGTGTAGTTTTTGAGTACCTGGAATAGTTCTTGCAGATTCAAACCTCTTCAACAGGTTCTCAGCTTCATGATGGTGCATCTCTCTCAAGAACATCCATTGCCAGTTTGCCACAACAGAGATGTACCATCATGAAGCTGAGAACCTGTTGAAAAGGTTTGAATCTGCAAGAACTATTCCAGGTACTCAAAAACTACACAGCTTCTGCCCATTGTCAATGGACACAGTGGAAGTTAGGCAATGTTCAGCATTCAGAGAAGGCAGAGTTGAAAGAGTGAGCTCAGTAAAGGAGTGTGTTACATTTTCAAGTATCAAAGGGTATGTTGTAGCTGTATATGATGCCAACTGGTGGCTAGCATGTCCTGAGGAATGTATGCCGAGCACTGGAGAGGTGAAACTGAACTTCCTGCATCCTCATGGACCATCTCCATCCTTCACTTTTCCCTTCAGACCAGATAGACTTGTCATGGATCATCAGGATGTGCTTCTGGTAATGGAACCTGTAACTGCAACGGGACGTACTTACACATTATCTACAAAAGACACAGCTGCTGCTTCAAATGCACTGGTAGAGTACAAAATGAGAGTGTAGCCATTGATTATGTCTTTAAAGTACGGTAAAGGGAAGATGGCACAGGTACACAGAGAAGGAATGTTCAAACATTCAAATATTATCATTTGGTGTGTATAAATGGACATCTGCCTTAGTTTCTGAAACCTGGGGCCATGGATACTGACCATTTTTGTTTTGTTTTTGTTTTGTCATGTGATGCTACTATGGTATTACCATATTATTAGTAAGTGGTCTGTATGATGCCATATTTTAGAGTCAAATTCTCTCTGAAATGAATAACGAACCAAACACCAGCATTTGAGGTGTTGCTCATGACACTGCCGGCTACGTTTGGACAAGGAACTGGCCATTTTAAAATATAGCTTTTTTAGATATTCAATTTTAAATTTTTCAATTCATCATAATTCATATTCTGAGAGTTGTTGTATTCCAAGCTGATTGTGTAATATGTAGAGCCAGAAAAGAGCTTTCAAACACCACCACACATCTTTTTGTGACTAACACTGACTGATATATTCAAGGCTGAATGTATAGTGTCCTACCCTCACATGTGAACCTTTCCTAGTCTGTTTCTCCCTTAGTATTAGTGTCAGATTCAAACCAATGCAGTTCTGGGGTGCTACCTTGCTACTAAAAAGGCACACCAAGTATGATTGAAATCCGGGTCGGTCGGGTCCCAAAGTGTCTGATTTTACGTGAAATGACCCTATTGACCTTACAATCCACGAACACACATGGCGAGGCTGACACTCAGGATAAATATGAATGAATATACCTTTATTGCCCCAGGGAGAATTTGTTTTGCATTTTGGGAACACTTGAACATACAGACAATTACGACATTATACAAGGACAAGGCTAAAAAACAAATAAAACGTGCAAAGTACTCAGATAAAAATAAAAAGTCCTGGCAGAATAGAAATAATTAAATTAAAAATCCTATTTACATTTAGTATATTAAAGTTATTATAATAACTCTGTCTGAACTTAACTTATTCAACAGTTGGATGCTTCTAGGAACAAAGGATGTTAACCCTCTATTAGTTTTAAAAAAGGTTAACCTGTATCTAATATTGGTACTTCATTTAATTTGTTGGATTTGTTGCCCTCATTACCTGATAGCTTTGAGCTAGCAACACCACACCACACCACAATGCACGCATGCAAGCACGCACACGCCCAGGGACCTTTTCAGAATTGTTTCACTTTTTATGGGGGTGCTGGCACTGTGGCGCAGCGTGTTAAGTCCTCCACATATGGGCTTGCATGCCCACGGGGACCCCGGTTCGAGTCCGGCCGGGGTCATTTCCCGATCTCACCCCGTCTCTCTGTCCCACTCGCTTCCTGTCACCATCTCAGACTGTCCTATCAAATAAAGGCATAAAAGCCCCTAAAAAATATATTAAAAAAAAAGAAATGTTTCACTTTGTAACCAGAATGAAACATTTAATAATGGAGTGTGCATTTAAAAATGAAATACTATAATCACACTTTTTTAACTACCTTTAGATACCTTGCTCAAGGCAACTTGATGATGTATGGTAACCTTGGTGGCTTGCAAGTTCACTTTAATTATTCGTTCAATATTTCTGAATCGGTAGGCCCTTTTTACCCCACAACAAGTCTGAGAAGGACGGATGAGGATAACAAATGCACACTTTCATCAATGAGAATGATTTTAGTTACGCAGCTGTGAACAACCATCAGGCATTTGGAATTAATTAGAATTCATTCAGAAACTCAATGATTCTCTCTTTTTTAATCAAAGTGGAACGTACTCCTGAAGAACTTACAAGTGAATAATCGTTTAATGACAAATCAAAGTAGTTTGTTTTGAGCAATGTTGAAGCATGCAAAAAAACGATGGCACCGAAGCTAAATGTTTTTGTGATTGAGTAAAATTAAATGAAATTGCTACTTTTATCGGCTAATGAATGCAACAAGCACAGCACAGCAAATTGAATGTCAGTCCTTTAAACATCAGTTTTAGAAGAATCGGTTTTACTGGCCAAGATTTTTTTTTACATAGCATACTCCATCTACAAATAATGTGACATCACTTCTTCCTTCTCTATGCATTCAACATGAATACACGTAAAATTATTCATTTTGACACATACTGTACAACAGAGATAGCTATATGCATGCTCTCTGCCCATGTACGTAGGGGCCAGGGCTAGGATAGCACAAAATAAGACAAAATAATCGGAAAGGGCCCCACCACCCAATACATACCATGTAATGAGGACCTAACTCTGGGCACCTCCCCCCCACACCCTCCTACCGGCTTCTGTGGTAGAGGCGAGTAATACCAGTATTGTAATGCAACTGATGAGTTTCCATTAAGTAGATGAGTAATAGTGAAGTTGCACTAATCAGCACCTCATCAACTCAACTCAGGATGCTATCCATGATTAGTCTGTTCCTCAATTACAGCCCAACTAATTACACTGGTGGGCTAGGGGTGAAGCACAAGGCCTTGCAATCAGAGGGTCACACAAGAAGGAAAATAATGTCAAGAAGGAAAATAATATCCGTAACCGAGGTGCTCTTGAATGAGGGGTATATCCGGAGGGCTTTTTTAAACTACAGAAGTACTCCTCCTTAAGTATTCAGCAAAAGAGTTGGTAGAGCGCTACTAGTGTCCCTCAAAACCAACTGGTGCTCTTCGAAGGGCCTTCATGAATGCCCCTGATGAAGGCCACAGCGCCGAAGTGCGTAGGTGTTTTTTAATGCATTTGCCCCTTAAATAAAGTTTGTTTTTTTACTACATTAACCAACTGAAGTGCCTGGACCAAGGATTTTTTTCCTTCTGTCTTTTTTGTACAGAAGTACTCCTGTTATTATTGCAATCAATGAGATTATGACTAAGAATTATCTTGGGGAGACGCGTTGAATCTGTTCACACACTATAACTTGATATTCAGTGAGATAAAAAAGCATTTCCATTGACGAGCTGAGCAAAATTGAAAGCAGGTTACTGCTTGGATGGAAATGTGGAATGGAAATGTGATCTTCAGTTTTGCAGATTATGGCAGCTTAGAGCCAGTTCTTTTTTTCCCTCTCCATGGCTCGCTTGGCAGAGCATAGCCTATAATGCTGTTTTAAAAGTGCCTGTGTAAGAAATATGCACACTTTAAAGATGTTTAACTTCCTGGTGTTGAAATTGGCCAACTCTGGGCTTCCTCAAAAATGAAATGACTCAGTGGCTTGATCTACCTTGTCAAGTTGCTGTTGCTGTTCTTTTTTTTTTGGTAAGGATATTTTAAAAAAAAAAAACTGTTGCAGAATGCTAACATTGTACAGCTTATCTTCACAAGTCTTCAGTTTTGACCTGTCCCCCTGTTGGTCATTATAATAGAGGTTATATAGAAGGTGGATGGGTAGAGTCTCTCACCAGTGCTCTCCTCCCCTCCCCTTGCTACACGTGCCTTCCAGTGTGTGTCAAAAATGTATCCCCCGACCTTTTGACTGTCCATACATGGTGCAGATCAACTTAAAAAAAGCTAGTGACAGCTTTTGACTCTTCAGGGCTTTTTGTTTTATGTCAGAAAGATTGCTCTGGTGACATGGCTCTTGAGGGATATGATTCTCCGTTCTGGCATGGATGTCGTTTCAATTCTAGGCACTGAATAGAGATGAGCCTATTCTCTGATGGAAGACCAGACATGCGCCTAAACAGTTACACTACGGCAGTCAAGTCATTGAAAGCCCACCTGTCAGCTAGCGTGCTGTGTACCATGTTACCTAACCTAACATCACACACAGACACAGACACAGACACAGACACAGACACACACACACACACACACACACACACACACACACACACACACAGACACACACACACAGACACAGACACAGACACAGACACAGACACAGACACAGACACAGACACAGACACAGACACACACAGACACACACAGACACAAACACACAGACACAAACACACACACACACGCTTGCTAATCTGTGTGTATGTACCTCCTCACAGCTGCTTGAGTCATGGCACATGCTGGTGGGGGAAGAGGGCTCCATTGATCTGCAAAGAGGAGATAAACTTAAAAAGACTGTTAAGAGCAGCATGCAGTTTGGCAGAGCTGGGCTGTCTCTCACTCTCTCTCTCTGCCTCGCTCTCTCTCCATCATCCATGGGCCTTCTTCCCTGGTGCCTCTCCCACGCAATTTCTCTCTCCTTTGCAATATCACAGTCATGTATCCCCCCCACACACACACACACACAGACACAACCCATGTCCTTTGTATCTCCTCTGAAAATTCTATCTTTCCTGTTAGTGGAGACCTTGAAAGCCAGCAGCCTCCATGTCTTTCAATTAAGGTTTATGTCACTGCAGCACAGGCTTTGGTGTTGGGCAGGGCTTTGTGCGTGCGTGTGTGTGAGAGAGACAGACACACACATACACACAGAGCTCGAGAGAGAAGGAGAGTGTGTGTGGTTGGGAGGGTCAGGGTGTGTGCTCTGCCTCTGCCTCTGCCTCTGCCTCTGCCTCTGCCACGGGGTTTAAATCTCTCTGCTGGTTGCTTATCTGCACCAGTCATGCTCAGCATATGCCCAGCAGAAACACTCACTCTGTTTCTCTGTCTCTCTCTTTTACACACACACACACACACACACAAACGCACGCACGCACACTTACACACGCTAATTCTCTCTAATGCACTCCATTGTGTGCTCACTCTCTCTCTCTCTCTCTCTCTCTCTCTCTCTCTCTCTCTCTCTCTCTCTCTCTTCTACCCTCCTTGCTCTCCTTCCCACTTCCCCTCCATCACTTTTCTGCCGCCTTTCTCCTCCTCGTGTCTCTCTTTTTGAAAAGATAGATGATGACATATCCTCTCCCTCTCCCGCACAGTGACGCAGTGTCTATGAAGAGAGAATTGGTGACTGACACACACACACACACATGCATGCACACACTCCATCCCTTTCTCTCTCTCTCTCTCTCCCTCTCTCTCTCTCTCTCTCTCTCTCTCTCTCTCTCTCTCTCTCTCTCTCTCTCTCTCTCTCTCTCTCTCTCTCTCTCTCGCCTATCCCTTCAATTATTCACCTCTCTCTCTGCTTTCGCTTTGCTTTCCCCACTTACCTCTCTGTGTATTTGACCATGGTGTATCTGGTTGATGGAGGTCAACTCTCATTACCCTCTCTGTTTTGTCTGTAAACACCACACTACTCCCACATGTATGTATCTATAAATTAGTCTGAATGCGCTGCTATAGCATCAAACACTCTTCGCGTCTCTTTGAACCTCCATCTTCATGTCCTTTTCCATTAGAGGAAAGTCTTTGAAGCCCATATAGCCCATTTGTATGGTATGGTATGGATTTCATATAAAAGTCCATATCGTATATCATACAGTATAAAAGTCATTACCATTAAACATAACCAAAACAAAACAAAGACATAATCATTGTGACAGGTGTGTTTTTCTTAAATAATCTCCACTTAAAACTCTGAATTAAAGCAAATGCATTTTAGGGAATTAAAACTCTATTTACTTGAGAATTCGGAGTTGTTGACTCACACTATGCAGTCAACATGAATGCCATATTATGAAGTAGATGTTTCTTGTTTGACCTTTCTTGCGTGTTAAAGTGTAGTCTGCTGTAAACTATGAAGTGCATTCTTTCATCCTTCACCATAGATTAGCATATGCAATATATTGCACTCCACTTGTGTTCACTGCACTGTATGGAAGAGCCACGTATTTTCATCTTTCCATGCAGTGTGTGGAGTTATTCTGGCCCTTTTGAAATGTCCTGCATGCTGCTTTCAGTCTCGGTTTAATAGGATGAAGTGTGTGTGTGTGTGTGTGTGTGTGTGTGTGTGTGTGTGTGTGTGTGTGTGTGTGTGTGTGTGTGTGTGTGTGTGTGTGTGTGTGTGTGTGTGTGTGTGTGTGTGTGTGTGTGTGTATGTGTGTGTCTGTGTGTGTGTGTGTGTGTGTGTGTGTGTGTGTGTGTGTGTGTGTGTGTGTGAGATGGTGAAAGTGTTTTTGTGTTGCGTTATGTCTCTAATCTGTACCTTATTTTTTGCAAAGTAAAGTACTCTGTGATCAAGTGTCCATAAGCTCTTTACCCAAATCCCACCTTCATTTCTCTCTACCACCCTCCAACTGTCTCTCTCCCTTTCTGTAACTGTATCCCTCTGCTCTCTTTCTCCCCCATCCTTCTTTCCCTTTTCTCCCTCTCTTTCTTTCTCGCACTCTCCAAAAGCATCTCTCTCTCTCTTGCTCTCATCCCCTGTTCATTCTTAATCACCACTGACAAAGCTTTGATGAAGAGCCTGCTCCTTGTGCATTAGCTGTGCATTTTGTCAGCGGTATATACTGTATGTATATTGTGATTAAGCTTGGCATCATGTACAAACTTGGGGCCCCAGAAAAAACGTGAGCCGTTTTTCAACGTACAGTATCTCTAACTTATTGAAGAGTTGGGCGACCTGATGGTTCAAATGAAACCATAATAATTATCCATGGTACACACAGCAATGTAGCTTTGGCCCAGACAATAAGTCACACGTTCCAATTATGTTAGGGTTATTCCATGTCAATGCACGCGCCCTTCCAGCATGACCCACTTCGATTTTCCTGATTTCTTACAGACAGGTACCATTTGATGCCAACTGAAATAATACTTTGGTATAACATTCTACTATCTGTTTTTAATAGTTTAATATCTCATAATTCCTACTCTGATATCTGCTGTGTTCCATTCTGTTTGTGTAGAGCTAGAAACAAACTTTCAAACAACATCATAACCACATCTGCTTGACTTAAACCGACCTACTTAATCAAGAATGAATGTGTAGTGTCCTAGCCTATTAATTCTTTCTTGGTCTGTTTCTCCCTTAAAATTGGTGCCAGATTCATGCAAATTCAATTTTAGGGTTCTATCTTGCCACTAAAACCACACACAAAATGTAACTAAAGTCATTGTCAGTCGGTCCCCAAAGAGTGTGATTATCAGTTTGAAAATGAAAGACTATAGCAAGATGGTCAGGGTATGTCCTGTTCAATGGTAAGTTTAAGACTAAAGCCTGTAGTGTTTTCCCACCATCATTTATTATGATGATATGGTTTTATTTAACAGGCAAATATTGAAAGAAAAAGAGTCAAGCATTTCTGAGATCAGAGCCAAGAAATTCACTCTCTGCATGGCTGAGTAATCTCACTTGAACGGTTTTGCATGATGAAGAAAATTCACTACGCAATAAAGCATATCCAGAGAATTTACTGGCATCTGTAAAACAAGAAATATTCATGTAGTTTATAAATAAAACAATGTCAGGGAGTTAATTTTTCAGACAGTTTTATTTAGCCCTGCTTTTGGCAGACTCTCAAGAGCTTGTCTGGGCTTTCAGTTTCTCCATTACATCACTTCCTGCTGAAAGGCAGTCATGTTCAGCTGGGCCTCACCTAATGAACTGAGTGAGGACCCTCTGGACACATCTTTTCCATCTTTTCTCTCTATATCCCTCTCCCTCTCCCTCTCTCTCTTCTCCTCCTCCTTTTTATCCCTCACTTTTCTCTCTCTCGCTCTGTGCTTCTTCAATTAGGGGATAATCTTGCCTCCCTCATACTCTTCTTCTACTGAAAAAAGTTGATGTAGGCTCTGTTAAGGGTGTAGAAGTCAGGGCTCTTCCCTCACTGTTGTGAAGACTAGTCTGGAAGAACTATGCATACATACAAAGGTATGATGTATCTAATAAACATTTGCATACGCATACAATTGCAGTGCACATGGATACATGTGTTTTATGTGCAGGGTCACAGGTATGAGACCTACTTAGGCTTATATACAACTTAAATGCAAAGCATTCATGCAAAATAGATCGTTAGCATAAGGATATGGCCGTGTGCGTGCATGTGTGTGTCCATGCGTGTGTCCGGGCAACATGATAAAAAGATGGATTATGAAGATCAGAGGCATCAATGGCTTATCTCACTTACTCTGGCAAACTTGATTTGCTGTGTGAGTCTGTGGAAACATAGTGAGATGCTTTATCACTCCCCAGAGGAAACCTAAAAGGAACTCTGTGAACTGTGTGTTAGTGGGGGGTGTATCTGAATATGTGTGGTTGTTCAAATATGAGAGAGAGAGAGAGAGAGACAGAGAGAGAGACAGAGAGAGAGACAGAGAGAGAGACAGAGAGAGAGACAGAGAGAGAGACAGAGAGAGACAGACAGAGAGACTGACAGACAGACAGACAGAGAGACAGACAGACAGACAGACAGAGAGACAGACAGACAGAGAGACAGAGACAGAGAGAGTATTTGGAGTGTCAGGTGATAGACAAGGCCTCTTCTCAGCACCCCTGGTTTTCACACACACACACACACACACACACACCCCTCACCTCCTGACCTCCACGGCTCATGTCAGCACCTGTCTGCTGCTGTACATGTTATTATCCATGGTGCACTTCTTTGTCTCATGTCACACTGTGTTCAGCAGCCAGATCGGACACAAAGAGGTCAAAGGTCAGATTACGGCCAACCTGGTTACTGATTTGGTGTGTGTGAGTGTGCGTGCGCGTGTGTATGCGCGCGCATGTGTGCGTGTGCGTGCATGTGCATAATATGAGATCAACTATTGACTATCAAGCAGAATTTATTGATCCTATTAAGTTAATTGAGAGCAAGGAGTTGCTTGTTTGCAAGTGTGTGGTTTAACATGGGACATTAACATTGGGACATTTGGGCACAACAATCTATGTATGCAGCTGTATACACGTTTTGCACAAGTTGTACTGAAAGCATTTCGGCTTGAACTCATCCTCAAAAAGTCCCAACTCTGCCGGACCATTGAGTGAATATTGGGGTTTTAATTCTTTCTGCACTCATTTTAATAGTCTGCTCTCAACATCTTCAACGTCTTCACAGTTTATTCACCCCCTCTGTCTCTGTTTAATTTCAGAAAGCTTTATTCGGATGGATGTTTCAGCACCATCATTGCCAAAGCTGAAACACTGGAAGAACACACAGATAGATCATTGCATATGCCCTTAAAGCAGTTTTGAAAAATTAAGCTAGAATGTCCAATGTATTATAATATAACTTTATACAAGGAGGATATAGCACATAGAGTACATGGGCTACGGCATGCAAAGGAAAAATTCACATGTGTGCTGATAACATAATGCAGTAATAGCAGAGCAGATAAGGCCCATGATAGTTCACTTTGGTATGCAAGCATAAAAATTGGCACACGTGTTCTTCAGAATGCACTCTTTCAGCAGAGGGCGTTGTCCAAGCACAAATCCAAGATGGCCGCCATTTTTTCAAGATGGCCACCTTCTCCAATTGAAAATAAGGCCAGAAATAGTTCACTTTGGTATGCAAGCATGGAAATTGGCACACATGTTCATTAGAATGCACTCTTTCAGTACAGGGTGTTGGCTGTGCAAAAATCCAAGATGGCCACCATTTTTCAAGATGGCTACCATCTCCAGTTGTAAATAAGGGCAAAAAATAGTTCCCTTTGGTATGCAAGCATGGAAATTGGCACAAATGTTCATTAGAATACACTCTATTGGCACAGGGCATTGGCGGCGTAAAAATCCAAGATGGCCACCATTTTTCAAGATGGCCACCCGCTACACTTGTAAATAAGGCCAAGAATGGTTCACTTAATGATGCAAGAATGCGGTTAGGCACAAGTGTTGTTAGAATGCACTCTTTCACAAAAAACATTGGCAAACACAAAAAATCAAGATGGCTGCCATTTTTCAAGATGTCCACCCTCTCCTCTTGTAAATAAGCCTAAGAATACTTACCTCAATGATGCAGGAATGAAATATGGGGCAAATGTTCATAAGAATCCTCTCTTTCAAAACAGTGTGTTGGCCATGGAAAAAATCCATAGTGGCTGCCTCTTATTCAAGATGGCCACCCTTTTCATGCATATACTATACGGTGATGGCCTAGTTGACTTAATGATGCAAACATGACATTAGGCACAACATGTTTTTTTAGAATCCACTCTTTGAGTAACAGGGTGCTGGCCAAAGGAAAATGGAAGATGGCTTCATTCCATCAATGATTCCTTATAGTTAACTGATTTGTAGTATCTATAATTACTTCATGAAAAACGAAAAGCATGATCGTATAATCAAAGTAAAAAAAAAATTGTGCAATAGCAAACTTTTTTCATAACATGGCAAAAAACACTTTTATGAGAATCTTATCAGAAATATGTACAGGTATAGAAGGATCAGACAGACTAATAAACTTCATAAGGCTGGGTAAATTAGACCAAGCTAGCATTTGCACCTGTCTGAGATATTCTCAACTCTGCAATGGGATGTCCAGTTGCCCTGAAGACTTGCCAGTTTTCAGCAATCTTCTGGATTTTAACTAGTCTTGGACATATCCACAGATAAATGCCAACATACCTCAGAATAGCCAACTTTCTCACCCCCAGACAAGTCAAGTGTATTGTAGTGACTGCCCTTTTAACTCTTTGCTGACCAGTTGAGGGAACCCACAGCTATTTCCTTTTGACCTTGCTACTACACCGTGTTTACAAAGGGAAAGCCATTGGAATCCAGGTATAATGCTATACTGGTAAGTGGTAACACCACCTCCTACACCTCTCATTGAGTTGACTGTGGTCAAAAGGTTTGACCAGGATAACTGTAGGGTAAGCGTACCCATTAAGCCCATGTACCCTTTAAGCCCACTTTCAACTTTGAGGTCAATTTAAAGAAAGGGAAAAGGTGAATTTTGTTGTTCATCACCCTATCCAATTAAAGGGTTTAGTAACTGACAAAATGTTTTTTATTGCAAACAAATCACATTTTTTATCGTCGAGTTATCCCCGTCCAAGTGAACCCAGTCTCAGGACTACTGACAAGAAGTTGCCTCAAAACTTTGCCGTTTTGGGACATGTCAGAAATCATAGAATTTCAGCTAGTTTAAGTAAAATATTTTGAAAATACTTTCATATTTAGTGAACTAAGAGGTAAATGTAATGATTTGTATATATATACATGCAGTGTTTTACTAAATTATAGCATTTCCCTTCAAATGGAAAGATGTGTTTTATGAGCGAGCAAACGCCGATATTCTCTTGATACAACCACACACCATCTTTATCTTACTCTACCGTAAGACTTAAGGTGGTTATGTATGAATTCCAAAGCATAATCCAGTTTGTTTGGCATTGGTCTTTAAAGAAATGCATCATGAAATGTTTTGTGGAGTTGATTATTTCCATAAAATAGCTTTTTGTATAGGCGGGCTTAATGGGTACAAGGTGGGCTTAAATGGTACACCCCATTGAAATGCATGCAAGTTGGCATGCATGCTAATGACAAATGCCTTTGTGGGACATAAAAAGTGCTGTACAATCTGAAGTAGTAGGTCAAAAAGGCGTAATGTAATGAACTAACAATAATCAATAAGAAAAAATAAATTTCTCTGTTTGGATGAAGAATTTTATGAAGTATATGAAGTAAGAGATGCTGTAATGTTTAATTAGGTTTTATGCATTATTTTTTTTGCAAATCTTACATTTTGGAAGAATATTTTGATCTGAAACCATTTATGCCATATAGGCTACACTGTTTAAACTCAACTCACACACCTCACCAGGTATTTTGATAGAGAAATAACAAGTGGGCTTAAATGGTACCAAAGGTAAGGTTTCACTTTTCTCGTAAAAAATCTTCATATTGTACTTTGAAATATTCATCAATTCAGTGATAAACATTGAGAAGAGAGGTAAATCTTACTATTTAAGAAATCATTTCACAAAAAAATTGTGTGAAGATGATTGAAAAATAAAGAAATTTAGATTTTGGTGGGCTTAATGGGTACGCTTACCTTAATGGTTTTGAGAGTGTCCTGACCAAGTTAGAGCAGGTTTATTTTTTGGTTGTTCAGATGTCTACACCAAACTTGGTTACGTAAAGTTTACAATATAACATTTACCTGAAGCACTTGGCTCGCCAAAAAAAAACATCTTTCTGAATGAGATGCATATTCCCCAAGAGGAAGCCAATTGCCACATATGTGTCCATGCCATTGTGCCAATGGCAATTTCCCCCACTCAGCAAAGCATGAGCAGCAGCTGTGCAGCAGCTGTGGCTGATGTGTGCTCAAAGCCAGAGCCTTTGATTGATTGACATTCACCACCTTAACAGCTGGCTGGACATGCTGGGGGAAGGTCAAAGACATGTTGTTCTTTAATGCTTTCGCAAGTTGTGATGTGGTCTCAGTCTTCAAAACCACTGATGAAATTTTAAAAAGAAAAGGAGACCACATAGCAGACTTGGGGCAGTTTTACAGAGTAACCATCTCTCCCCGAACATTGAGGAGGACGACATTAGGGTTCTGTAGAAAGTAGTGGTGTTCATGATTGGGAAGTTCAGTGCTGCAGATTGTATTGATGATACAAGACATAAACATTTTGCCAGAAAGGCAAGACTATATGAAGAAAATCCTCAAACAATAGTTGAACTGATACATCACACTAAAGATGCAACAAGTCAAGCAGGCTGGGTGTAGGTTAAGACAAGTCTGCCAGCCAGAAGTTACAAATCCAGCTGACTGAAGATGGGAGAAGGTTGATGAAGAATGGAGAAGGCAGCCATTGCAAAGAGTTGTGAAGCGTTTGCTAAGTGTAGAAAGTGTGAATGCTAGAGGCTTGATCTTGCGTGCAAGGCCTAGTGAAATTGCAGATGTAAAGTGTAACTCTAGGACCTGCCTGGTCCTTTTATATTCCACCTGACAAGGTTTTGTCAAAAACAACCAACCTTTTTTAGATGTATGTATGTTTTTTTCCATGGATTTTCCTATGGTCAATGTCCTTATTTCAAAGAGTGGATTCTAATGAACATGTGTTCCAAATTTCATCCTTGCGTCTTTAACTGAACTATTATTGGCCTTACAACTTACAAGTGGAAAGTGAAGCCATCTTGAACACTGGTGGCCATCTTGGATTTCCCTTTGGCCAACACCTCTTTTTGAAAGAGTGGATTCCAATGAACATTTGTGCCAGATTTCATGCTCATATCGTTAAGCGAAGTATTCTTGGTCTTATTTACGTGGAAAGGGTGGCCATCTTGAAAACGGCGGCCATCTTGGATTTTACTGAAACCAATGCCTGTCTTTCAAAACATTGATCATAGTTGACATTTGTGCCAAATCTCAAACTCTCATCATTAAGTAAGCTATTCCTCTCCTTATTTGTAAGTGTAGAGGGTGGCCATCTTGAAAAATGGTGGCCATCTTGGATTTTTTATGCCGCCAATTCCCTGTGCCAATAGAGTGTATTCTAATGAACATGTGTGCCAATTTTCATGCTTGCATACCTAAGGAAAGTATTTTTTGCCCTTATTTACAACTGGAGATGGTAGCCATCTTGAAAAATGGCGGCCATCTTGGATTTTTGCACAGCCAACACCCTTTACTGAAAGAGTGCATTCTAATGAACATGTGTGCCAATTTCCATGCTTGCATACCAAAGTGAACTATTTCTGACCTTATTTTCAATTGGAGAAGGTGGCCATCTTGAAAAAATGGCGGCCATCTTGGATTTTTGCTTGGACAACGCCCTCTGCTGAAAGAGTGCATTCTAAAGAACACGTGTGCCAATTTTCATGCTTGCATACCAAAGTGAACTATTATGGGGTATATGGGCAGTTAACCGCTCCACTATACCCACACACACCATGCATATACTTTAAAGTCACACAGTAATGTAGAGTAATAATAAGACTGTCTGATGGTATTACACAAGTCCATGGCATACAAGACGTACACACACACACACACACACACACACACACACACACACACACACACACACACACACACAGCTCAGCACAGCTCCCTCTCCCTCTCTCTCTCCCTTTGCCCCTGATCGCCCACCCCCCTGTAGTTGTGCAGTGTTAGTCTCAACTCTTAGATTGCCTCCCACCCGCTGCAGAGAGCTTCCTGATAAGCCCCTCATACAGTTTGCCCTTTGGCTCTTCGTAGGAGGTCAGAGAATCATCTGCGCACCCATGCTCGCACTACTACGCAGCACGCAAGCACGCACGCACGCACGTACTGTACGAACGCACACACACACCGGACAATACTGCGAGTCTGCCTTCGCTATCTACTCCATAACCTCTGATTAGCCGAAATAGGTGATATCCTGCAGACACACACACACACACACACACACACACACACACACACACACACACACACACACACACACACACACACACACACACACACACACACACACACACACACACAAAAGCAGCTCTTGACACAACAACTCTCGTATTGTGACCACACATTTCATTAGTCTGCAGCACACACCAAACCGATGAGATTGCTTTATTTAAGTATTTATAGGGTTACGTAAGCTGACTGACCAATAACCATTACAGGATCTGAGGAAACAGGTGTCTTTTGTGATGCACTGTGCTTATGTTAAAGCACGTCCAGGCACTTGGCCATGATAAATCCACACAAGCCTGATAAAATGAGTGTGCTGTTTAATTTTAAGCTCATGAGGCCTAGAAAAAAAACGTTTTTGTTCAGGTTGCTGACCAACCCTATAATTTTTTGTGCAACCTCCAAAAAATGTTTTTCTAGTTTTTGAAATCCTCCAAAAATAGCGATGCTGTGTAGATGGTTGTTCATATAGACAAAACGCAACACTTTCCTTCATTCACATAACTCACCATATCTCGCTTTCTACTTGCCTGTAACTGAGTTTGCGTCGCATGACTACCTACATAGGGACAACACACGCGCGTACAACAAGTGCTGCTCAGCTTGGTATTAGAAAAGCTCTTTAGTAGCTAGTTCGTAGGTCTTTAGTTTTTTGAACAACTTGCCTCACAGCGTTCTTGCAGACTAATACGATGTAGTTTGGGAATCTCCTCCAAAAATGACTGTTAAATGATAACTTAGACATTGGCCATACCTCAACACGTGACACTGACAGACAATAGCCTGACGACCCACCTTCATCCCAAGGCAAAGATGGTCTAATGGATGATGGAAATTATTCATAAAAGAAAATTGACTAAAATTGCCATTGTCAGGCAACTGAGAGCTAGACAAGTGTTTCCAGAAACGACAGGCTATCCTCATTATGGTTACTCTGCTCATTAAAGGGACACTCCAACCATTTGCATTAGGCTAGACACCCAGTAATACTTTTGAATGGTCATGCAACACTCTCTCAATTCCCCCTGAGACAGGAGAAATCCGTTTTTTACCTCTTAACACTTCCTCCTCATCGTCATTTTGCATCATTGTAGGAGGAAGTGTAAGAGAGGTGGATTTCTGTTGAGACTACAAGCCTTTTTCCCACCCTTTCATTCCTGCCCATAGGGGGTTGGACCTAATGCGCTAACAGACCTATCACAGATCAGTGTGCCAGTGCTTTTGAAATCACTGGCATTGAGGCTCAATTCGAAACGGGAGGCAGTGACTCGATGACTCGCCTCCTGCATAAACAGGTCACTGATCAGATAGGTGAAGTTAGCTGATGAGGCAGCCGTTACGAACGGCATTAACGAGTGCGCTGCCTTGCGCATTTGATGTTACGGCGATTCTATGGCGGGAGTTACGTTCATCACGTTAGCGCTTAGCTTACGCATGCTATTTGAACGGTGAATGATCGTCAGACGGCGGAATCGTAAAATAGGCTATAAATAGATCTAGCGTCAGCATATTTAGATACTACAATGTTGATTTATCCATTCGATTTTCAATATCTACATACATAAGTGTCAGAATAAATAGTATAATAAGGTAGTAGCTTGGGTAGTAGCCATGTTTGTTTTTCAGGTTTCCGGTTGAGAGGGAAGTGGCGCACAGCATGTTGGGTACCAAGGCAGCGAAGCCAGCATCTGATGCTGACCTCAAATATCCCCGTTACGCCCACAAATTCAGTCAACTGCCGAGGGAGGAAATAAAGCAATTTTTCGTTTCCATCCACACTTCATGAATCGATGTCCAGTTAGCTCACTGGAAGGACAGCTGCCTTCCCTGTTTCGAATTGAGCCTGAGGCTTCAGTAAGTCACTGGCAGAGCTGCCTGGGTGTGGCCTGTGGAACTTGAGCATTGCAATGCATTATGGGGATTGTTGTCATAAATCCACAAGCACTAAAAAGTCATTTTCTGCCTTTTCTCCGCCAAGAAGGCACGAAATTAGAATTTTATGTTACTATTCTACTACATATATGACCCACACTTTCAATACCTTTTCATGTCACCACCGGTGGAATGCCCCTTCAATGTTTATTATATTTCAGTAGCATGCTCCCAGCCAGAATATAATCTGATACACAGGGAGAGTCTCCCTCCACTATTGTCCCTGACATTGTTCAACGTTTTTGATGAAATCTGGCTTGGGGGGTCCTATATAAAAACAAAATATTTTTTTTAAAAAAAATCCGACCGACAACCAACAGGAACTAATTTTTTTTCTTAGGCCTGAAATGTTTCTTATATTGGGGTTCATATTAAGAGGTGTGCGTGCGTGCATGTGTGCGCGTGTGTGCGTTTTCATAAGTGCGCTATCTGAAATTAGAATTCAGTAGCCTATGTATGCATACATCTTCGTTCTCGCTTGAGAACGGGCTTCTCGTGATCGTCCGCACGGCGAAGCGATCATGAAAGTGCTTTACGGGGTCGCTGGACCACTGCACTCGAGAAGTCATGAAAGTGCTTTACGCGGTCGCTGGACCACTGCACTCGAGGAACATGAGTTAAAAGCGAATAGCGAAAATATCGTGTTGGGCAAGGTCGCTGGCCATGGTGCTGAAATTACTGCCGAGCCAGAATCCTGGTTATGATTAAAAGCCGATGCATGGGCTCAGGAATATGGGGCTCCAACTGAAAGCTCGGACAATACCCGCGCCCGCAAATATGTGCGACCTCTGAGCGGACACAGCAAAAAAGCCAATGACAAAATGGAAAAGAGAGGAACTAAGCACCCCAAACACTGCAACCAAAGCCAGGACCCGGCGAGCAAATTCACGAGCCGAGTGCCGTCTGAGCCTTCCTAAGCTCGGGGGGATGAAAACGGATGTATAGCTGGTAGGCATCCGAGGACCAACGGCCAAGTGTCTTGATTGTCAGCTCCGGGAGGCCGTTGGAGGCGGTGGTGGTAGCGGCGCCTATGCGAAACGAGTGAGACGAATAGCGGTCCGCAGGGATGCCCAACAGCGAGATGACGGACTTGAGATAGATATGGAATAGATGTCCGGTAATCGGCCTCCTATCGTCGGAAACGAGCAGAGGGTCATGAGAGGCGGCGGAGGATGAACGATAAGCGATGTACCGGGACAGGATCTGATAGGGCTGAAGATGGGAAGCCACGTTGTAAATAAGAACAGCGTGGCCTTTACCCAGCTGGTCGGTTTTGCTAAATTTGACGATGTATCGGATAGAGTCGGCGTCAATGACGCGGAGGTCGCAGACTCGAGGATGGTGGTGAATTCGCTGTGTCTGAGTAGCCCAAAATACGCTAGGACGAACATGAAGGCTAAAGTGAAGTCCAGGTGAGGGGACAGAAAGCCGCGTCTCAGGACTGCCAGGCAGGCCGCGAGCAACCCGGCTGTGATGGGGAGCCGCTTGTCTGGGGTAGACGGTTCCGCCTTACGCATGCCCTTAAGCAAAAGGGCAATAGCTGTGTATATATGGCGCTTTATTCGCCGATCGGAATAGATCTGATCCGATTAGTCTGATCGGAATGAAGTGTATACATTACATTGACCTCGAACGTTCGAATACCTGCCACGTGCGGTTACCAAGGACAGTGGTTAGTAACAGGCCGGGCATATGATTGAAACGGCGATAAACATGAAAGTATTGCTTGCTTTATTTATCATTTTAGTCTTTCTGAAAGTGCAGCGGGAAGCGACACTGCTGTACTTAATCTTGCGCTTATGGACAGGTGCGTAACAGCGGCACTCCGAAGTGCTGTCGTCACCAGTTCACTTAAAACACCTCACAAACAAGAAAGACGTCTGTGGATGAGAGTACGAAGACAGCATTGGTGGAAGAGAGTTGTTCTGCAGGAATTCAGCGACCAATATGGCGTTAAAACGTTAGGATATCCAGAGCTTCATTTGTTAAAATATGTGACACGATTGCGTCACAAACAACCAAGTGGAATAGACTGTATACATGGACCATCTGATCGGACTACACCACCTCTTCTAGTCCGATTAGAATTCTGATCTGATCAAAGAAAAGCCGTCTTTCCGGATGGCGTTAGCATGCGTAATGAAGATGGAAACATCTTGGGTGGAAAAGAGGGAATGGAGTGGCACGACTAGGATGAAGTATCCTGAAGCGGCACCCAACTGTCCGGTATGTAGCAAACAGAAAATTGCGCGTGAGCGTGCAGAGAAGCACGAGAATGTGCGAGGTCTGGGGTATGAAAGTCTTCCGTGGAGATGGCGAGTGGAGACCGGTTGGAATGGAGGGATGCAGTCCTGGAGGTCTGAACCCGAAGCGTGGAGACCAACCTGGTGGCGTTGGAGCGAGTCGTACGAGCGAGAAAGAAAATTTCTGCGAGCGAGAAAGCGAGTTTCTGACTAGGAGCAGGTGAGTGGGGAATGAATACAGTGTTGATAATTGAAGGGAATGAGATTCAGGTGGGTAGGTGGGCATGCCTGTACTAGCGCCCAAGAAATGGACGAATGACAGCAGGGAATACAGAGCAGGTGTTAATTTAGACCTGTCAAATTTCATTACGCTTCTCCCGAACTTCGTTTTGTAAACAGAACGACATTTCCCTCCACTCATTGTGTGTGCTTGTATGTGCTTCGCCTCTGTTCAAATTTTGTTTTGGCTCACCCCATTGACGATTCGATGCAGCACTTTTGTCACAGCCAAACCTCCCTGCAGCCCCTGAGTTTGGCAATGCTCTCTGAGCCTACTGATCGTGACTGCCGGATCACTCTACTGGAGGAGAGGGAGAAAGAAAGGGGAAGAGAGGGGTTGGGAAGCTCCCATGGAGAGGAGTAAGTAGAAGAAGAAGAAGCTTGCTGGTGACTCCACCACAATATGGGAGAGGAGTGGAGAGGAGGTCTGATCAGAGATTTTTTTTAGGAAGGGGAGATAGGACAGAATCGTTAGGTGTCCATAGAAATCAACGGTGAAGATTCGGAACGCAAATATGGCGTCTACCCGCACATCTCCCGCCTTTCTGGTAACAAGAGCCAATGTGCCTGCTGAGCTGCGTTGCCAGTGATCCAATCATCTGGCTGCATCGGCGCATGCGAAATTATGCACATGCTCAGTTGTGAAAAGCCGTTGCTCTCGTGCCGTTATGGAACTACTGCGCCTGCGCTCTGTCAAAAAAAACGTGAGAAAAGTGGCTTAAAAAGCTTTATTTTGACTCGTATGACACAACCAAGTAGTCTAGATAGATTAGTTTTTCACGGTCGTTTCAACCATATGGTTTTCACAACCGCTGGGTTCCCCTCCGTCCTATACTCAGTTTCCCCATTCATTTTTCCCATTGACTCTCAGATCTGGTCTACTTAATCGCGAAATAGCACTCCGAAGGCGTCACCAAGATGGCCGCCATATGTCCCCTCTCAATCTAAACTCTCTCTGGTCTGATGTTCTGACTCTGAACTAAGTTGCGAGAGCCGGGAGGTGTTATTGAAAGGAACATCTTTCGTCAGCCTTTCGTCTGGATTTATTGTGTGCGCACATACACACACACACACACACACACACACACACACACACACACACACACACACACACACACACACACACACACACACACACACACGCACACTAGTCTGAACCCCTTAATACCTGCTGTTGCGGGGCAGGGGGGCACATATGAGGATGTTAAAAGTGGGAGGTGGTCTGGTTGGTTTTAGGGGGCAGACAGGCAGGGGGTTATTAATTAATAACATTAAATAAATGAAAGCTGGTCAGACATATGCAGAGAGAGACAGACAGACAGACAGACAGACAGACAGACAGACAGACAGACAGACAGACAGACAGACAGACAGACAGACACTAAAAGGAAGAGGAGTAGAAAAGAGAAATATAGAGATGGGCTGAGGGAATAGCAGTGAGAGGGTTTATGTGAAGGAAGAAAAGAAAGAGAGAAGAGAAGGCAAAGAAGGCGAAAAAAAGAATTAACACTGGAACATTGCCTCCTGGTCTTCAGTAGATGATAAGAGCATTATCCACACTGCTCTGCTTGGCAAATCCCTGCATTGGCGAAAGATGTAGAGGCAGAAAGGAATTGGTATTCGGATGATGTAACCAAAATGCAGACAGGGATGACGTAGATACATTATACATGGGACATGATTTATGCATAGGTTTCTGTATGTAAAGGAATGTATGTAGGCACATCTGTATACATATAGGCTACTGTAGGTAAATAATAGAGGCATCTTAAACACTAAAAACTAATAGGCGGATGGCGGGCGGTTTCGGTTTTGAAAATTGGAGAAAAAACGGTAGGGCGGGTGGATGAGAGATTCTGAAAAGCGGTTGCGGATGAAATAATAGGTCAACCGCGCACCTCTAATTTCTATACTTCACAGTGGATGTAGATTAGGGGTGGGCATAGATTTTTTTAAAATCTAGATTCATCTCACTGTAATCATGAAATGAATCTAGATTAATCTATATTAAAATTACTCATTCAGAAGATGCACACTACCCAAATAATGACTAAATCTTGGGAGTTTCTTAAGAAAGGTGTCGTATTAAACCAAGGCTCATTTCCCTTTACCAAAAGGCATCAGCAGATCACATGAGAGTAGAGAAGTTCCTTGTTGTTGTCTTCTCTCATGTGATCTGCTAATCATGTGACCTGCTAATCATGTGACTTCTCATGTGACCAACCTGATTGTTTTAAAATGTGGCATACATGTGACCTGGTGTTGATACGTCCTGAAGAAGGCCATAAGGGGCGAAACGCGTAGGCATTGTAGCCAAATAAAATGTTTAAAAAATTGCAACCTTGAGTGCCTCAGCTCTGTCTACCTGGACCAAGTTTGAGAGCTAGTGATGGGAAAATGAGGCTTCCTGAACCAATGAGGCTTTCAGGCAAAAAGGTTTGAAGCCTCGAAGCATTTTTCGAAGCCTCATTTCTCACTGGCGCCATCTGGTGTGCAATGAAATGGCACGGCAGGCATTGATTTCATTTTAGCTTTTTCTTTCTTGTGTCTTATTTGTATCCGTTCCGTTTCAATAAATGTGATGGGGTTTGTGTATGGAATTAATGACTTGCGATTGTGGAACACTCAAATCAAGTTTAACGCTGACCCTTTGTTATCGTGGAAGTGAGAGAGAGCATCATTTTGTGGAGGTCAGTGCGCAACGGGGAGTGATCGGCCATAAACGCAACACAATAAGCAGCCAATTAAACCGGAAAGAAATATAATGAATAGTCACATTATATGAATGAAATGTAGGCCTAATTCAAGGGATACTAACAAATATCAGTTATCCACTACTTATATTCGAACTCGCAATGATAAAGGTAGCACTCTGTCGCCTTCACCACTATGCCAGGCTCACAGATAATTTCATGGTTTACTTGGTCAACTTTAACAGAAGGCTACCCTGCGAAATCAAGAATTAGATGAATTATCATCATCACGTCGCTACTATAAGGATTTGAACCGATGATCCTGCGATTCCGAATCAAACAGTTTAACCACTGTGCTAGCCACTTGACTCCTCCACATGGCGGAGGTAAGTTTCCTTGTTGTAGTCAACATGAACCAACTTGTAAAGACTATTAAAACCCGCACAAAACCGATTAAAATATAAAATATGTCTGCTCTCTTATTTAGCTGTATATAGTTTAGTAGGCCTACTAATAATTGCTGACAGAACTGCTGTCTCATTTATGGTAGCTGAGCAAGTTAGAACTAAAACAATTTTCCACCTCGTCTTCGGAAGCGTCTCACTTTGAAAATCTACTTCAAAAGGGAATTGAATAGATCATATGTGGACATTTGGGTCAATCTACAGCATGAGCTGAATTTATTGTATAGTGGAACCAAATCAAAGTCACCATATCCAGTCTTAACACTCAAGCAACAAACGCAATCTGAAAACTTGACAAGTGCTCCGAGGCGCAGAAAGCTCGTTTGGGTAGCGGCGCGCAATGAAACGTCCACGCGCCTCGCAAAATGTGAAGCCTCATCTGGCATTGTCACATGGTTTTTATTGACGACACACGCCTCGAAGCAAGGCTTCAGATTTAAGCCCACTTTTGCTCGAAGCAGGCTTCGAAGCCTCGCTTCAAGTTTCCCATCACTATTGAGAGCCCCTACACTGATGAGCACCAAGGAAAAACGGTGAAGACCCAGAAGCACTCCAATTACCTGCTTGTGTAAAAAACAAACTTGTCTCAACGATTCAGCATCTCTATTGGGCCTGGACAAAATGAGTGAGAGTGAGAGTGAGAGTGAGAGTGAGAGAGAGTCTGCCATTGACTGTTAAAAAGGGTGCCTCTACTGAAGTCTGAGAATCTGCATAGAGAACTGATCTGCTGTTCTCAGAATGCCAGATGAGTCACAACTCGAAATGAATTTTGTGTGCCAAACTTTTTTACCACACACGCGACAACCTTTACAAGTTTACCATCCGACATGAGCATTTTCATCTTACTGCACGCGTCGCAAATGCGCTGTTACTCAACCAATTGCAACACAAACATTAAGCGAGACTATGGCAACTATGGCACAGGCAAGATTTCGGGAACACGACTGTTGTTTGTGTTCATGCAATGCGTGAGGTGTGTTTGGTGTTTTAAATGTGTGTTTGCATGCTGTTTTTTACAGCATGCAAACACTGTTTGTTAGGCTTACTAAAGTGACAGCTGGAGAAGCGAGGTGACTGGAGGAAAGTCTGAAAGAGCAATCGAACGCTGTGGTGAGGTGCATATACCCTAGCCTACTCCAAAACCAACTCCCTATCCAACTCCTGATAAGAGTCTCACATTATCGCTGCACTTAAATGCTGATAACGATCCACCACTAATGTAGATACAGTTATCTAACACTGTACATCCTGGTTCTTGATTTTGATTGGTTGACTGAGCATTCCAAGCGTTAGTAAATCAGCCGTACACAAACACCATTCCAAACGAAGATTTTACACATTGGTACATTCGTAACAAGTGTTAGAATGACGTTAACTAAGCACGCATGCCTATAAGAAGAAATGTATGAAAAATGCATGATCTAGGAAGATGTAAAAGAGTGCACAGAGGACACTAGAGAACACTGTCAAATAGAGGACAGAATATGTATAGAGCAGCAGCAGAGGACCTCACATTAATTTCCTTTCTGCAGTATTGAGCACCTTATTTATTTATGTATTTATTTATTTATTTTTCACATATTTATTCATCTGTTTACTTGTTCCTCTTTAATTAGACTCTGCCGTGAGTAAAGTGGTGTGTGGGTGAGATTGCTTCCTGTGTGGAGTGGAGGGGATGGATAAAAGGTGTGTGTGTGTGTGTGTGTGTGTGTGTGTGTGTGTGTGTGTGTGTGTGTGTGTGTGTGTGTGTGTCTGTGTGTCTGTGTGTCTGTGTGTCTGTGTGTCTTTGTCTTTGTCTTTGTCTTTGTCTTTGTCTTTGTCTTTGTCTTTGTCTTTGTGTCTGTGTGTGTGTGTATTTGTGTCTGTGTGTGGTTGCTTTATTTCAGAGAGGGATACATTGTCATGTTTGTGCATGTGCGAAAGAAAGCCAGGAAATACATGTATGTGTGGGCGAGAGAGATCGACTCTGTGTTAAGTGAATACCTGTGAGCAAGGTTGCGTGTGCGTACGTACGTGCATGTGTGTATGAGTTTTGTGTGTTGTTTTGTCTCTGTCCTTTCACTGCTACTGTTGATGGCTTTACACAAAACTTCCACAACAAAATGTAAGCTTAATTCCAAAATGTTGTGAATGTGAGTGTATGACTGTGTGTACCCAGCTTTTTATCAGCAGTCTCCAATTGCCCAGAGCATGGAGGACTCGGCCTCAAGGTCGGCTAATGGAAACCTCCGCAGACATGAATGTGTTGTAGATTCATTTGGTGGCACTGGGCGGTGGCAGTGGGATCCCACGGTTGCTTATTGCACTTACTGTAAGAAGTTAGAAGGTACATATTTCAGTCTGAGAGAGAGAGAGAGAGAGAAAGAGACCAGGGCACGGCAATAGGGAGAGAGAAAATGTGTGTGTGCAGAGGCATGGAATTTGAGGATGTAGATTGAGAATGACAGCATTGTGCTCAACATCAACTACTCTGGGTGCTAGCATTGGATCAATGTAATCTCTATGTGCTTTCTGCAAGACTAATAGGTGTGTGTGTGTGTGTGTGTGTGTGTGTGTGTGTGTGTGTGTGTGTGTGTGTGTGTGTGTGTGTGTGTGTGTGTGTGTGTGTGTGTGTGTGTGTGTGTGTGTGTGTGTGTTCAGGAGCGCACCCTCGCTCATGTCCCTTCCTATTTGAGTCTTTATCACTGATAATGTGAAAATGTAAGCCTTTCACAGTTCATTGGAGAGAAGAAGAGAGATGGAGACAGAGAACAGTGGAGACGGAGAGAGCAAGAAAGATGAAGGGATGGATGAGGGAAGGATGGTGGAAAGGCAGAAGGATGGATGCATGTGTCTCAGACACCTATGACTGAGGACTCGGTAAAAGAGTGTAACTGGATGTAAGAATCTTGCCTAATTTTCATAGATTTCAGATCACGTACCGCGATTCTGGTCTGGCCAGGACTATAACCATTAGTGTTTCCAAATGGCCTGGTTAACCCGCCTCCCTCGGCTTGGTACTGGTTGAGGGCTGTGCCGAAGTTTAAACCAAACATTTCTTAAGGGTGATTTATTCCCCGAGACCAACTTCCCTGCATCGTGATGAGGTGAGCCGCGCAGTTAACGGAGTGAAGCCCCCCCCATCACGCAGGTACTCTGGGGCGCCTCCCCAAAATTGTGACTCGACGCAGTGAATGATGCAGACAGCAACGGAGGGACAGAAGCAGGAGACGCTGTGATTGGTCCTCTCGACCAGCCTGCTCTGTCCTCGAGAACAAGCTACTTCCTTGTTCTAACCTTCGTCGGGCTACGGACTGTGTGAGCTCTTCATTAAATAAGTTGCCCGTGCTTTTGTCGTTTCATTTATTTACACGAACCAAAGACAACACATGCGCTTGCAAGTTACGACGCTGAAGTTATATTTGGGCAGTTGAACAGTGTTTCCGAGGAAACATTCCGCTTCGTGCGACCTATCCTCGTCAAATGAGCCACTTCTTTCTTTCTAACTATCGTGGTGGCTGCCAGTGCGATCAAAAATGCACGTAACATAAAGATTTAATGTTTCATTTTCATTCTCGTCGAGTCTGTGTAGCTACAAAACAACAGACACGTCTAGTTTACTCCTTGTATTGAAGGTAGAGTTTGAACAATCATCTCGCTGTCCCTACCGTTGTGACGGAAACGGATAGCGCAGCCAGAAGGAGCTATAAATGAATATTCACTGCGTTGACTCACTACGTTGAGGCTCTAAACAGAGCATAACCCGCCCTTTACTGTCACTGCCTTGAACACACCTCTACCCAGGACGGTTGGAAATGCTCAGTTGATTGTTTCCAGACAAAGTGGGTGGAGATCCCGCTGTAGCGGGATCAGATTTTACTTGAACAAGCTCCTGGCCCTACTGTGTGTTGCTGAGCCGAAGACTCTGTGTCACCAGTAGGGCGGAGCCTGGCTGGTAAGCATCAGCAATAGATCAAACAGGCTGTGATATCAGTAGAAGTTTGGAGAGAGAGGCAGAGAAAAATGGAGGAGAGAGATGGAGAGACTTAGAGAAAGAGAGGAGGAGAGGATAAGAGAGGACATGAGCTGAGTAAAAGAGTGTAACTGGATGTAAGAGTGTCAGCATGAGAAACAGGCTGTGAGCATGGAGAGGAAGAGAGGCTTGTAGTCAGAGTGGAAGACATGGGGCATGGCAGCGTGACTGATCTAAAACCCTCCAACTTTATTCCTCTGCTCTCTTCTCTCTCACTCTCTCTCTCTCTTTTCCTCATACTGCATCTTCATCTCTCAACACTCAAATATCCTCCTCCTTTCCTCTCCATTCTTTCTCCTCCTCTTCCCCGTCTTCCTCCTCTGTTCTCTCCATCCTCACCAGCATTCCTTTGTCTTTTCTCCTCCACTCTTCCTCTCCTCCTCATGTCCCATCCTCCTTTCCACTCATCTCGTCTCATCTTTTCCACTCATATCAGCTCCTCTCTCGTGAGCTTCTTTTCTCAATTTCTGTACCTCCTCTATTTTGCCTCTCTTCCCCCTCTTGCCCTCCCTCTCCCTCTCCCTTTCCCTCTCCCTCTCCTCTCCTCTCCTCTCCTCTCCTCTCCTCTCCTCTCCTCTCCTTCTCATCTCATCTCCTCTCCCTCTCCCTCTCCCTCTCCTCACCTCTCCTCTCCTTCCTTTCCCTTTCTCTTCTCCCCACAATCCCTTTACTTCTTCCTCGTCTCACTGGCTCTGCCATGTTGTTCATCAAAATGCCTGCCCCTGTGTGCCAAGCCCGCCTGCCCCACTTCCTATCCTGCAAAGCAACAGCGCCAGAGGATCTCTGCGCCTCTGCACACTATACTAACCTTTGCACACAGCACTCTCCCTCCTCCACTAACCTTTGCACACCGCACTCTCCAGTGGCCTGTTACTGTACTGTCCACACTCTGGTGGCATTTGCACCCCACTCTCTGCAGGTGAAAAGTCCTATTAGAATAAGCCACTACAGACACCTGCCAGTGGCTTTTTGAGCGCTGCTCTCTCCTGTTGACCTTTCTGAACCGTATATTACACTTGGCAACTTTGCACACTGCACGACTCCAGCGCCCTATAGCACACTGGTCTCTCAGGGGGAAAACTGATTTTACTGTGGAGTGGTTTCCACTTCTTTTCTTTCTGATTCACTGTGTTTTTTTGTTTATGAACAAAATCCCAAGATGTGAATCAGGATCATTACAAAGTCAGTGATCAACACCCACCCCAACCTTAGATGCACATCATATGACCCATTAGAGGTCAAACGAAATAAGACACTAAAGTTAAGTTATAACTAAAAAAAAGTCAAAGCATGTTATTTACCTAATGCTATTATGACATCAAGTATTAAAATTTAGAAAGAAAATAATAACAAAACATTAGACTTCTCATTGTGCATGATTCGCCAAGTCTGTTACCTCCTCTGCATTTCTTCCTCACATTTTCATTGTTGAGACTCTTAGCCCATGGATTCTTGCAGTAGATAGTTTCATCACTAAGTATTTTCTACTTCTAACATTACCAGCAAGTAGCCTTTCATGTTTTGCACACCACACACTTCAGTGACCGTTTGCACACCACAGTGCCCATGGAAAGACATTCACCTGGGGACGGATTATCTTTCCATGGGCCCCTGGGCCAGACAACAAGAATGGCCCCTGGTCCTCAGCCCAGTAGGTCTGTAAAGTAATATGTCCCTGCATTCACCTTAGGGACAAGAGAAGGTACAAGGGGAGAGAAAATGGATGGCAGAAAAGAAAAGATACCATCTCTTCTTTTACTTCCCTTGTAAAATGCGAAGAGCTTACATATCAGAAACACATGAGCAAACACATTCTCCCGTGGGGGTCACTGGAGGGTCAGGGCATTTCTCTGTGGACAGAGCAAAACAACAGAGAGCGTGTATCTCCGTGATGGTTACTATTTAATGACAAAAACCAACAAGGGTATTACTGAATACAGAGAACTCCTTAATATTTCAAGCCCCTGCAAACAACAGCACACACACACACAGACACAAGGGTGCATATGCACACACACACACACACACACACACACACACACACACACACACACACACACACACACACACACACACACACACACACACACACACACACACACACACACACACACACACACACACACACAGCTTTTTCACTCTGCTCCTCATTGTGAGTTAGATCCAGACTGCAGGGCACCGTCCCAGGGTGAATAATAATTACAACGTACTGTAATAACACATTTTGCCATCACCTCATCAGGTTCACTTCATTCGTTGAGTACTACTGAATGTGCTCCCTCCAATCCTGCCGTGGAAGCTGAGAGATGTTCTGCGAATTTCCCTCAGCAAACCTCAGCGCTGCCAGGAGCACAGCAGTTGTGTGGCGGAGAAACTGCTCTTTTCCTAGCACAGTGAAGAACGGCTTACTGCTAAACCTCTTCCACCTTTCAGAGAGAGAGAGAGAGAGAGAGAGGGAGAGAGAGGGAGAGAGAGAGAGAGGGAGAGAGAGGGAGAGAGAGAGACCCCTGAACCCCCCCCCCCCACACACACACACACACACACACACAGTGAGACATGCCCACACAGAGACTGAGAGATACTGTAGAGAGGTAGACAGAGGAAGAGAGCGATAACAAGCGCAAGAACTATAAAGGAGAGAGAGCACTACTAAGAGATACTGAGTTGGGAGTATTTGTATGCATCCGTTTTCAGTGAGAGTGAGGGGTTTATTAATGCGCCCCCAGCATGATTCATGTCTGACTGCTCCCCTGGCATAGTCTGACTCTCAATCTATTTGTGAGCCTGTGAATGAGAGTAAATGGCTGGCAAGACTTATTGGATATTGATCACTTGTGTAGGGTAGTTGTGTGTGCGAATGTGTATGTATATCTGTGTGTCTGTGTCTGTGTCTGTGTGTGTCTGTGTCTATGTCTGGTGCTGGTAGTGGTGTTGGGGATTTGACGGTGCGGGAACAGTGTGTGTGTGCTGTGTGTATTTTTTGGTTTGCTGTGTGTGTGCATACATGGTTGCTGTTTTGTTGTGTGTGTATGTGTGCCTGTATTCATGCACGCGCCTGTGTGTGTGTGTGTATGTCTGAATGTGTGTGCATGCCCATTAAAAAGCCACTGCGGACCTTGTCTTGCAGACAGGGGTGGTACTGAAGCAATGCTTATCCATGTGTCGCTCACCCTGAGGAGGAAGTGCCTGCGTGTGTTTGTGCGTTCATGTGTGCGTGTGTGCGTACTGCAGCATGGCTCTGGCTGTCCCAGGGGCTCGGTGAGACAAAGACTCTTCATGAAATCAAATGAAAAATATGTTTTTGTTTGGGGGAGTAGGGGGTGGGAGGACAATGGGGGATACACAGGGAAATAAAGACGAGAGAGAGAGAGGAGAGCGGGAAGACGTGAGAAGATGGAGGAGAATGGGAAAGGAGAGAGGGAATTGTTGGAGAGAATACTGAAAGAGAAACGATGATGATGAAGGGGAAGAGGAGACGATGGGAAAGAAAAGACATTGCTGCAGGGAGAAGAGTCTGAAGGAGGGAACAAGATGGAGACACGAAAGAAAGACAATGAATATACACCTCATGGAGATCTGAAGAGGGAGAGAAATAACGGCAGTGAGAGAGATGGAGATAGGAGAAAGAGGGATACAGGCTCAAGAAAGTGGAGAGAGAGAGAGCTGTGGGAATCCCATTTGGACTGAAAAAGACTGACAGGTAGAATGTACAAGCATGACTAGATCTCAATCAGCCCTCGGGTCCGTTCTCTCTCTCTCTTTCTCTCTTTCTCTCTTTCTCTCTCTCTCTATCTCTCTCTCTCTCTTTCTCTCTTTCTCTCTTTCTCTCTTTCTCTCTCTCTCTCTATCTCTCTCTCTCTACTTTTCTGTGCTCTGTTATAAAGTGTGGTAGGCTAGGATGGAACACTGCTTAAATGATTAAGCTGAAGAAAGCTGAAGAAAAGACAATGATTTCAATGAAGATGAAGAAAAAGAAAAGTGAGGAGAAAGAGAGAGAGAGGGA
>NC_085868.1:470000-480000 GCF_034702125.1 Engraulis encrasicolus
TCACAGTATCTCCAAACTTTACCCCACAAAAATTACATGTCATGACGCCAAACTTCTAGAGTAGTACAAAGATGGTCTCTACTCACAAAACATGGACATGGAATTGTTTTCCGTGCTCCTGGACACGGAATTGTTTTCCGTGATGGGCACACGGAAGTGCTTTCTATATAGGCTATTACCACAGCACTGTGTTAACTCTATCATTAGAAAATACATACCAAATGCTAATCCTAAACAAAATAATGCTATAGCAATTTAAGTTGTGCCCTAAACAAAACATTCCCTAACCTTAACCTGTCATTTAAGACATATTTTTGAGAAATGCCTTTTCCAGTTGGTTGCTAGGCTATCAAACTCATATAATGAATGAAAGAAAACTAGCTGTGCCCAGACCAAAACAATCCCTAACCCTAACCTGTCAGTAAGAAATGTTTTTTTAGACAAAATATTTGAAATGTGGGAGTATAGAGAGCTCTTCTGTGTGTCCATCACGGAAAATAATTCAGTGCCCAGGAGCACGGAATTTCGGCATAATCCCTGCTCCTGGACACGGATTTTGTGTCCTTAACATTCGTGTCCAGGAGCACAGAATTTTTGGAGATCATGTTGGTTATCGCCCATGTCATTTTGATGCACCAAACCCCAGCTGGTATCACAATTTTCTGTTGCTAATAGACCTGTTACCCCCGAAAGCTCTCCTCAGACATCCACATGTAGCAGTCCTACTGCTACTCACCTCTGTCTGCCCTGGTAATGGCACAACTCTGCAGATTCACTCCACTCTCAGAGGGCAATGTGTCGGAATTCATCACTGGCAGCCGTACTACTTTCTGCCTGCTGGACCCTGTCCCTATAAACCCGCTGCAAGCTATAGCTCCATCAGTGGTCCCAGCAATCACGTTTGTGATGAATGCCTCTCTTTGCTTTGGCATATTAACATCTGCCTTTAAACAGGTGAGGGCAACACCTCACTACTGAAAAAGTCCACACTCAACACCTCTAAGGCTGGTCTCACTACTTCCATTCCTATCAAAAGTTGTTTGAAAGGGCGGTTGCGAAACGGGTCACTGTTTTCACTGTCCACTCAACTGAAACTTCCTTTATGCCAGTAGCCGATGTCTTGAGCGCTACCAGAGCTGAAGGACAATCTTCGGTACTCCTCCTACTCGACCAATCTGCTGCCTTCAATACGGTCAACCATAATACTTTTAAGTATACTCTCAGACATGGGCATCACAGGCATATTCCACTCCTGGTTCAAATTCTACCTCACTCGTGGCTCGTTTAACCCATTTTGTCCTAAGCCTTTTTTGGGAAAGGGTACCCTCTGCCTATTAAATCTTAAATATCTCAGCCTCCGAAGCACATACAGACATGAAATAGTTTACATTTAAAATCTAGAACCTTCATTTTGCACTCAAGAATCTCAAGAACTTGAATGCAGGGTATATGTCGCTCCAGGACCCAATGGGTTAACCTGTCATGGCAAGGACAGCTGTTCTCAACTTATCACCTCTCCTCAACAGTGCTGCCGTTCTCCAACAGTGCTGCTGTGCTCCCGTTTCCCATGTACACCACCTCACTGGATCATGTTATCTGCTCCCATGGCTTCTCTTACCACTTCTATGCTGATGACACACGGCTACAGTATACAAGTGATTTGAGCCAGAGGACTCCACAGTCTCTGAGCACATCTCCACTTGCCTCTACAAACTATCCAGATGGATGAAGGAACATCACCTTCAGCTAAACCTCCCTAATAATGAACTACTGGTGATCCCAGCCAATGATTCATGCTGCCACTGTATGAAACCCAATATGGGCTCAGACCATATTTCGGCCCAAATATGGTCGCAAGAAACCTAGATGTCATGACTGACATCTATCAATTTCTGACCACATAGCCTCGGTTGCCTGGTCATGCCACATATCACTGTTCAATATACAAAAGATCAGATCATACCTGACCCAATCTGCCTATCAACTTCTGGTACAGGCCCTGATCAAATCTCATCTTGACTACGGCAACTTTCTATTGACTGATATTCCAGCTTGTGCAGTAATACCACAGTGGGTTTACATACAGTGTTGAATCTCGCCCTCCAACCCGTGCCAGCAGTTCACCTAGGGAGCGCTGTCGAGACAGCAGAGCTCATAAGGCTGGCGCTAATAACTTGACATTGTGCTCGCTGTCGGCTGAAACTTGACAATATTACTGTAAGTTCTGAGAAACCAATGTGGATTTCAATGAAATGTACAATAACCTGGGAGTTATGTCCTTCTGATTTCCTACAGCTTTGGCATTTATGAGTCAGGCTCCGCTAGCATCTTGCTAACAAAATTGCTTTACGGCCGTCGTAATCACAGCAATGCAGCCGGCCGACCAATCCAAACGCAGTGTGTGAAGCCACTCGTGACGTCATATTGACAATTAAGTCGTATTTTACAAAGATCCAGCGAGTTTAAACATTCAAACTAAGTGCTGTTTGAAAGGATAATCTATCCTGCCTTTTGGAAAAATAAATTGAAACGATGATACCAATTCTCTCCCAAAGCAATGGCAGCATCGTGGTTGAGCTCCATGGGACCCCATTCATTTCAACAGCCTCTGCGCTCCTTGGCGCTCCTCTGCGCTGTCTGGATGGCGCCACTTAGTGGACAGTACCACCCGGAAAAAGTCGCGAGATTCCTCTCTCGTACTACCCATAAACACTCTCTGCCAATACCCAGAGCCATACAGAGGGGAGAGTTACGCAATTGGAGGACCAGGAATTAAATGGCAGCTCCGCCTTTCAGCGAGATAAGGGTGTTCCTAAAGCGGCTGTCTTTCCATAGACTCAACATAGAACCACCACATTAACAGCCAAAAATAAGGACTAACGAACTATACTGCGGGGTAATCACCACAAATATGTAAACCAACAACTGTCTCGGTGGTGATAATCACAACAGTTTACCATCTGTGATGTTTATCTGAAGTTATCACTATGAACAGCAAGTCTTGTCATATTCCCTGCATTGCATTTGCTATGTGCTACGCCCACTGCTAGGAACTAACATTCGCAACGCTGAGCAGTACTGAGAAGCTAAAACGGCTAATTTTGCTAAAGAGGAAGTCGGCCTAAGCACACGGCGGAGATTGCCCAACTCTCCCCTCTGTATGGCTCTGGTAATACCCTTGCAAATGGTCCAGAACATGGAGGCATGTCTGGTGTTCACGCAACTCAAAAGGGTGAATGTCACACTGCTCTTTTTCAGCCTGCATTATTATTTAGCACACCTGAAAAAATGATGGGTTGAGTGATAATATTTCTACAACCTTGTGCGCTGCCAAGGCATCGCTAGCCACACACGGCTTGGAAGCCACACAATAGAATTTGTGTATCAAAAATGACAGAAATTAGGTTTGTCTCTGCATTTTGTTTTGTTGTGCATTGCATAGCCAGTAGCCTAATTTTTTTGACCCTGATGTTGTTTTCTATGTGAAGCAGGAAGCAGCAACATAAATCATTACAGTTTTCAAAGACTAAAAAAACACACACAGCGTTAAGCATTAACAAAACTGTTGGCAATAATGACCTCAATAATTAACGCAACATTAGCGCTTTAACATTGCCCAGCCTATAAAATAATCCGTATTGTGAGATGAGATTTTTTTTTCATTATTGCCCTGCACTAATGCACATATTTCCACATTGTGAGTTTGTTATAAGGCAGGACGTAAGGTCTTCTATCTTACCTTACCTCTGTTACCTTTTCCTTTTATACTTTCTACCTTTCTCTTCCACCCCTCTCTCTTCTTCTTCACTCCATCACTTTTCCATAAAAGTCTACACACACACACACGCGCGCACCGTTGTCTCACTTTCCCATTGACAGTTGAAAAGTTATGGAAGTGGCGTGTGTGTGTTTGTTGTTTGTGTGTGTGTGTGTGTGTCTGTGTGTGTGTGTGTGTCTGTGTGCGCGTCTGTGTGCGCGTGCTTGCCTGCGTGTGTGTGCATGTCTACGTATGAGCGTGTGCCTGTGTGCGCGCGCCTACCTGCATGTGTGCATGCCTTCGTGTCTGCATGTGCTTTTCACCTGATAAATGAGACTCCTGACATATCAGCATCCTGAGAGGGATATGGAGGTAAAATAAGCTGTGTGCTTGGGTGTGTATGTGTGTGAGAGAGACAGAGACCGAGACTGAGAGAGCATGCAAGAGTCTGTTTATTTGTGTGTTTGCAGTATGTTTGTTTTGTGTGCGTGAGTGCTTGTTTGTATTCCTCTCTTTGCTCCTCTGCCAGACTCACATGAGCGTGTGCGTACCTGTATGTACAGTGGTGCTCATATGTTTACATACCCCAGCAGAATATACGTTTTCTTGGCAATTTCTCACAAAATATGAAGGATTACACAAAACCTTTTTTTTCACTCATTGCCAGTGACTGGCTCAAGACATTTATTAGCAATCGTCTTTGTTTACTCTTTCAAAAGCATGATCACAACCCAAACTACCCAAATGACCCTGTTCAAAAGTTTACATACCCTAGTTTCTGATGCTGAATATGGCCATGTTTAACATCAAGGACCGCTCTAAATTGTTTGTGGAAGTTGTGAATAAGGCTCTTAATGTTCTAAGATGACAAAACAGCACATGCTTCCTGGCTGAATGGTTGTTTCCTATAATATCTTTGGGTGTCTTGCTGGAACCTCAGATTTGAGGTTTCCCCTGAATGGCTCAATGATGTTGAGATCAGGAGAGTGAGATGGTCGCTCAAAAACTTCATTTTATTCTTTCTGAAGCTAATGACGGGTTGATTTGGCTTTCTGTGTTGAAATATTGTCATGTTGGCATGTCCAAACAATGGACCATGTGCAGTTTCAAGGCTGATGTGTGTCAAGTTTCCTCCAGTATTTTTCACAGGGCAATGTATTCATCATTCTGCGAGTATGGACCAAAAGTATAGTGCATTTGTAACTCAAATGTCCCCATGACATCAGTGGTCCATGACCATGTTTCACAGAAGGGATGGTGTAACTTTCATCATAGGCTCCGTTGACTGTTCTTCAACTGGTACTGTTAATAGTGGCTGAAAAAAGTTCCATATTGATCTCATTTTTCCAAATGACTGTCACAGGCATTCTGATGCTTCTCACTATGCTATTTGGTGTATCATATGCAAAATAACATGTTTGCATTTTTGTAGTAATGGCTTTCTCCTGGCAACCCCCAACAGCCCATCTTTCCTCAAGTGCCTCTTTGCTGTACAGTTTAAAACATTTTTTCATGTTGTCCTATATTTCACCTGAAGTTATTTTTTGGTTGTCCTATGCCTCCTGAACAATTTCCCTTGCAATGATCATTGCAATGCAATGATTCCCTTGCCCAATGGCTTGATTCCAACCAAACCCCCTCATATTGCATTTCTGAATTGAAATTCCAACAGTGCCAACATGACAATATTTCGACACAGAAAGCCAAATCAACCCGCCATTAGCTTCAGAAAGAATTAAATGAAGGTTTTTGAGCGACCATCTCACTCTCCTGATCTCAACATCATTGAGCCACTCAGGGGAAACCTCAAATGTGAGGTTCCAGCAAGACACTCAAAGATATTATAGGAAACAACCATTCTGCCAGGAAGAATGTGCTGTTTTGTCATCTGAGAAACTTAAGAGCCTTATCCACAACTACCACAAACAATTTAGAGTGGCCCTTGATGTTAAACAGGGCCATATTCAGCATCAGAAACTAGGGTATGTAAACTTTTGAACAGGGTCATTTGGGTAGTTTGGGTTGTGATCATGCTTTTGAAAGAGTAAACAAAGACGATTGCTAATAAATGTCTTGAGCCAGTCACTGGCAATGAGTGAAAAAAAAGGTTTTGTGTAATCCTTCATATTTTGTGAGAAATCGCAGAGAAAGCGTATATTCTGCTGGGGTATGTAAACATATGAGCACCACTGTATGTGAATGTATGCACACGGAAAATAGGACCGTCTAATGAAAATAAATGTTTATTTACTTTTATTTGCTTGGAGGGAAAGAGATGGCGAAATGGAGAGATGGAAAGATAGATAAAGGGATAGAGAGATTTATAGGGAATGAGAGTGAGCGAGAGACGGAAATGTGTGTGTGTGTGTGTGTGTGTGTGTGTGTGTGTGTGTGTGTGTGTGTGTGTGTGTGTGTGTGTGTGTGTGTGTGTGTGTGTGTGTGTGTGTGTGTGTGTGTGTGTGTGTGTGTGTGTGTGTGTGTGTGTGTGTGTGTGTGTGTGTGTGATGACAGTGTAGATAAGCTGTGTGTGTATGTGTGTGTGGTTGAGAAACTGTTATAGACAATATTGTCTATAAAGCAGAATGAGAATAAAGTTTATTTTATGTCTGTGTGCGTGCGTGCGTGAACGCGTGAACACAGTGCAGATAAGATGAGGATTTATTTCCTGTTCGATGGCCAGGACACACTGTGGCTCCATCTCCATGTGAAGTGGGTGGGCCTAAAGGACTATAGGACACATTTCCAATCCCTTGATTGCCCCGTTCCCCATTTCCAAGCATCTGATTGGCCCATTGGCAAGGATGGATTACTGCACAGGCCTACCAGTGGCCCAAGAACCAAGGGGGCCCTGAATCCCAACCTATATCACTGCCTACTTCTACATACTATACTATGTCTTATATGTATCTGTCAACACTTGTTCCAGGTCATGTTAAGACCGTCTACCTTAACTGACAGAGCATGTTTTTCTGCACATGGTCTATCCCAAGTCACAGAATGTCTTTTTGCACAATTACCTTTTTACATTTTTTACATATTACATTTTCACATTCTTTATCTTTACTATTTCTATTTTTATTTTCCCCTCCCTGACTATTCCTGTGTTATTTGTGTCTTGAAATGTCCATGTGGGCATTTGTTTATTTGTGTATTTATGTAAGCTACTGGACACCTGAATTTCCCCCTGGGGATTAATAAAGTTACTCTACTCTACTCTACTCTACTCTACTCTACTCTACTCTACTCTACTCTACTCTACTCTACTATATATTCTATATTTCATTTCTTGCATTGCGCTCTGTTTCAGTTTTTAACAATTGCATTTTCTACTTTTCTCAGGGGGGAAATCTCCCAATCTCCCTACAAAATAGGGCCTCTAATTTCTGGCCTAAAACCCTGAATCTTTTGGAGAACTAGCAACACCCATGGTCGTCAGTGACTTTCCTCAGTGCAGTGCACACGTGTCTATCTTTCTCTTGCATTCTTGTTTTCTGCTCTCTCCCTCCCTCCCCCCTCTTTCTTTTCCATCTGCCCCTCTTTGCCTTTGACACTTGTCTCTCCATCACTCCATCTCTGTATATTTCTCTCTCTCTCTCTCTCTCTCTCTCTCTCTCTCTCTCTCTCTCTCTCTCTCTCTCTCTCTCTCTCTCTCTCTCTCTGTTTTTTGTGTGAATGGAGAGATACGCACTAAATCTCCCTCGCTTTCCAGCATGCATCAGACAGACCTTCATTCTCTTTCACTGTGTGTGTGTGTGTGTGTGTGTGTGTGTGTGTGTGTGTGTGTGTGTGTGTGTGTGTGTGTGTGTGTGTGTGTGTGTGTGTGTGTGTGTGTGTGTGTGTGTGTGTGTGTGTGTGTGTGTGTGTAAAGCATAGTACTTCTAAAAAAAATGGCTGTGTGTGTTTGTGTTTGTCAATTCATAGTATGCCCACGGGGTGTATTGTCTTCATTTGGCAGTTGTAATAAATTCCTCTTGTGAAGCGTCCAGCCCCCAAGCGTACCCCTATAACTGACACACACACACACACACACACACACACACACACACACACACACACACACTGAATGTGTGTGTAGCCGTCTGGTGTCTTTCAATGGGCTCCAGTGCGCCAGGTGAAAATGGAAGCAAGCCTTTGTGAGGAAAATCTTACCACTGAATCAGATTGCCATGCAATGCAGCTGAGCCTACACTTGTTGCTTAGGGACCTGTGTTTGCGTGCGTGTGTATTGTTCTCTGTGTTTGTTATGCCATTGTTTGTGGTCAGTACTCATTTTGAATGTGTGTTTATATTTATATCCCCGAAACGCGGAGCGTCGGGATGTAATGGTTTTGCGTCCGCCGCCGCGTCCGCCGCCGCGTAAGGTCTTTCGTGTTAACGCGATAACTTTTGAGCGGATGTTTGGATTTGTCCCAGATTCTTTGGGTGAATGCTCTAGGGCAGGTTCATGAACTGATTCGAGTTTGGAGGTCAGCACTTTCAAGATGGCTGAATTCAAGATGGCCGAATTTTTGTTTGGCCCATAACTTCTGACTGGGTGGGTGGATTTCTCCCAGATTTGGTGTGTTAATGCTCTAGGGTAGGTTCATGAACTTACTCGAGTTTGGAGGCCAACACTTTCAAGATGGCTGAATTCAAGATGGCCGAATTTTTGTTTGGCTCATAACTTCTGACCAGTCGGATGGATTTGTCCCAGATTTGGTGTGTTAATGCTCTAGGGTAGGTTCATGAACTGATTTGAGTTTGGAGGTCAACAGTTTGAAAATGGCGGAATTTTTATTTGGCCCATAACTTCTGACTGGGTGGATTGATTTGCCCGGTACTACCTTATTTTAACAGTTTGTCATTTCAGTGAATCTACCATATTAGGTACAGTGTAACAATATTTAATACCATGTAATACTAGTGTAATACCAGTGTAATATGCAATACCATCTAATACCACTTACACAAAAATACATGATGTAGTACAAAATTGGTACATGGTGTTACACTGGTATTACATGGTATTAAATATTGTTACAATGGTTATTACACTGTACCTAATGTGGTATATTCACTGTAATAGTGAACCATTAAAACAGTGTTACCATTTGCCCCATTTTTTTGCTTCATTTTCACAATAGTCATTTGGTTTTAAGCCTATGCACGTCATTGATCTATGTATAGATAATAAATATATTTCTTTAATATTTTGTATTTATCATATACAGTACGTTTATGAAAAGGTGGACGGGAGTGGTAGGAATGATGGGGGACTGGTAGCGTTGCGTTTCGGGGATATACCTTAAGCAGTCGAAGGCAACTGCACAGGCAGTCTAGTTTGTAGTGTGTGTGTTGCGTGTGTCTGCATGCGTGCATGTTTGTTTTTCTGTTTGTGTTTGAGGTGTGGTGGGCGATTCAGATAGGCGATTGTGAATGATATTGTTGCTGAGTGAATATATATTGACACTGTACTCTACAGCAGGGGACCATTCCATCATTGGCCCTGAATTCAGCGGCGCTTAGGTGCAAAAGCCGAGTTTCAACTAACGGCAGCCTAAACTATAGGCTGACGCCGTTCCACCACTGAAGATCAGCGGCCGGCACCTTGGCTAGTTTCACTTCAGCCGTGCTCATCAAAGCTGGCGTTGTGCTCGTGCACGTTGTAGGGGAAGTCCATATCAACGATTGTCGAAAATGTGATCATGTTGTAGACTCAGGCATGCCTTGTCAAATCAAGTCTTTATTGGACACATGATGTGAGCATCTGTAGGTGAGCGGTAACGCACATTCAATTCCCTACATGCGCAATGACAGGTCATAACGCAATCACCAAAGAGAGAGCCTTGTCCGAATCTCGGATGCTATACTTTTAAAACGTAAAATAAAATGTTTGCATCATCTCTAAAGTGTTTTAATTTTATCTTTCAAGATTAATTTGTTTTAGGATAAGGTAAAACGTTAGGCAGAGAGTATTTGCTGAATCATTGCAAAGCGAACTCCAAGCCTCAGCGTCTGCAAGGTGGTTGTGAAGACGCTTTTTAATTGACTAATACCCTACTGTAAAATGTAAAGGGATAAATGTATCTGTAGGCCTAGGCTATTGCTTGATAGCGAATGAAGCCAGACACAAAACGACATCAAAGGAAAGAATAAGTATGATATGAAGTTTTTATTTAACATGTCCCCATGCAAGACTTGAACTCGGCACGACCACATATTACACATCACACCTGCTCACTGGGCTATTCACGTCTTCGACTC
>NC_085868.1:485000-492500 GCF_034702125.1 Engraulis encrasicolus
CTGTTGCTATTTTGCTTGATGCATTAAGTGTGTCAGCAGTGTGAGGGGGCAGCCCACAATTGTCTGCTCTGAGATGTCTCTGCAATACTGTCGTAACCAGTGTGTGCAAGGCTTGAGGGGTTGGATCATTGCACAGTTCCATGTCTTTTCCGCTACTCTTCTCTCTGACTTTTCTGGTGACTCAGCGGTTTGTTTCCTTGTTCTTATCGCTGTTACACAGGTAAATAGTGTGTGTGTGCGTGTGCGTGCGTGTGTGTGGGAGGTGAGGAGACCCATTTGATCATGGATGACAGTGTAGCCTTGCTCTCTGCTCTTTAAGGTCAGCTATCCGGCTCCTTGTGCGTGTCTGTCACATGCGTAACTTGCTTTAAGGCAAGTGTGTGTGTGTGTGTGTGTGTGTTGGTTGGTGAAAAGAAGTTTTTTTTCATAAACACCAGTTGTGACTGGAATGGATCTGTCAGAATCCAACAATTTGTATCGGCGCGCACTCGTGCGTGCGCACACACACACACACACACACACACACACACACACACACACACACACACACACACACACACACACACACACACACACACACACACACACACACACACACACACACACACACACACACACACACACACACACACACTCCTTTCCACACCCTTGTACCGCCTGAAAGAACATTCTTTATATCCACACAGGAGTTGTGTCTTCCTTTTTTGCCTACCGTAGAAGCTCTTGCAGCGAGAACACTGACTTATATACAGAGCGAGACAGAGACAGATGGGGAGGGAGAAAGAGTATGGCAGAGGCTGGGGAGATGTAGCGAGATGGGTACAAAGAGAGATGCAGAACTGTAAATGCTTAATGAATGTCAGGGGTAGCTTGCTTTTATCAGCTCATTATAGACTTAGTCTAGTATGTAAATGTGCACTGATGAAGAACATCACGGTATATATTTGAATGATAAATGGACTATATTTATATAGCGCCAAATCACTCCTTCGAGCACTCAAAGCGCTTTATATTGTATGCCTCACATTCACCCTTTCACACTCACTCACACTCACATTCACACACCAATGGCAGTACCATCCTGCCACCAGGACCAATTTGGGATTACGTATCTTCCTCAAGGGCACATCGATGAGGTCTGGCAGAGCGGGGCTCGAACCTGCAACCTTCTTGTTGTCGAAGAGTGAAGGACCTCCACAAACTGAGCCACCACCGCCCCCTTATATATGTTGAGTGTGCATACACACATAGTTGTTTCTCCATTTCCCAAACTGTATCTACTGGATCGTTGCTGCGCACACACACATGCGCACATGCACACACACACACGCACACACACACGCACACACGCACACACGCACACACGCACACACGCACGCACGCAAACACACACACACACACACACACACACACACACACACACACACACACACACACACACACACACACACACACACACACACACACACAAATGAAATGAATGAAATATTATACATTTCTGTGTAAACAAGGGGAGCACAATGCATGCATGCAGTGTTTTGTAATTCTAAACCTAGTCATGCACACAGAAATGGTATTTCTGGAATATATTGTAAACTCCAGTAAGCGATATTTGTTTTGTTTGATCCAAACTCGCCCTGTTGCAGTTGTTGTTTTTTGCTAATTGCTGTATTTCTTTAGGCTCTGTGTACACTTCTCTCTGGGGTATTATTTATTATTTCATTTTTTCACTCATCACTTCAGAGACAATGTACTGTATAGGGAGTATGTGGGAGGATGCTCCATTGAACATAGTATCTGTATGTTTACATTGTTTGATGTCTTTCACACCACAGGGGAAAGCATGGACATTGTAGGAGAGATACCAAAAAGGAGATGTGGCAAAGAAGAGGAGAGAGGGAGAGGGAGCGAAGAGGTAGGGTAGAAGGCTGAATGGAGGAGATTAGCACTACTAGAATAAAGCATGGAAATTATAGGAGAGATGGAGAGAAGAGGAGAGGTCACAGAGAAGAAGAGAAAAGGAGAGGAGGGAGAGAAGAGGAGAGGTGGACAAGGGAGGGAGAGGTGGAAGAGAGAGGGAGAGAAGAGGAGAGGTGGAAGAGAGAGGGAGCAGAGAGGAGAGGTGGGAGAGAAGATGAGACATGGAGTTGAGAGGGAGCAAGGAGTAGAGATGGAAGAGAGAGGGACAAGGAGGAGAAGGCTGAATGTGGAGAGGAGATGGAGGAAAGCTGAGGATTTCTTTTGGAATAAAATTGCAGCAGGAGGAGGAAGCGAAGAAGAGAGGTAGAAGAGTGTGCTGAATAGAGAAGAGAAGAGAATGGGATGACGCAGCAGCATTGCTCCAGTGTAAAGCTTTGGCAGTAGTGTAGGTAGGGCCTATGAACTCAGAATAAATCTGGGCCATTGTGTGTAGTTTAGGCCAGCTGTGTGTGCGTGCGTGCGTGTGTGTGTGTGTGTGTGTGCGTGTGTGTGTGCGTGTGTGTGTTTGTGTGCATGCATGTATGTATGTGTGCGTGTTCTCTTCAGAAAAGCTGTGCCATTGTGTATGGCGCCTATGCCTCCAGAATAAAGCTTTGGAATAGCAGGCAGTGCCTTTGGCAGCAAGGGTTATCGCCTGTACCATGTTGGCAGACTCATGTGGTGCCTTAATGTAGGCACCATAAATCCTGAGGTATTGTCGATGCCTCAGATCCTGATCACATCCTGTACACTTGCATACACATGCTACACCACACACTAAGGGTGAGCGATATGTATCGTCTGCGAAATTATCGTGAATGTTGTTTTGACGATGAGTAATTTTGCAATATCGAGATATTTTTATGAAGTCGCTAAACTCAACAAAGCGCTGTGACAGGACTCCTCCAGACAGCGACGACAGCCAAGCCTTTGAGCCAATAGTAATGTTGTTGTGAACTGGAGAATAAGTCTGTGAACCAATGAGCAGACAGTGCTGAGGGGGGCGGGCTGCAGCGTTTTGGCAGACTGAGAGAGAGGGAGAACTCGTGTCACCAGTGTTGCCAATTTAGCGACTTTGTCGCTAGATTTAGCGACTTTTGGCCACCTCTGGCGACAAAAAAAATCATCTAGCGACTTAGCGACTTTTCAGGCTCAATCTGGCCGAATCTAGCGACTATTTCGCTTGTCTTGTGAGAGGCAAATCAGTGTCCCTCCCCACGACACCACACAATGCATTTCCAGTGGCGGGTAGAGACAGACGTGACACATGATGCACCACGGTGTGGCAGCTTTTGTGATACGCACAGGAATTCTCATGCACGTACATCTGCTTGTATGAGACTACGGCAAGCGATATGGGACAAAGATATGGCAGGAACCGAATATCAACATAAACCGAGATTACACACTCTTCGATATGTTCACCAAATGTTTTGGGACTGTCATTTATGTTATGCCTACACTTTGGAATTAGATCAGAGTCTTGTTGTCACACAGGTATATTTGATTTACCTAAACTGTACCCTGTACTTAACTTTACTCGGTCTACCCTACAAGCATATGACAAATTTAAATGAGCACTAGCAGGCTGGCCGCACCGACCGCAGTGAATCTCGGGCACATGGCGACAAAAAAACTCATCTAGCGCCTTTAGCGACTTTTTGGTGCATGTGGCGACTTTTTAAAACGTGCATTTTCAGTGACAAATGAATCGTTTTTCCACATAATTCTGACTCTGCGCCGCCGTCAGAAGCATTTCCCACGGTAAGCGGGGCTGCAGATAAGCTCTGATCTCCAAAAAGTAGCTAGCACCGCCCATTTGTACTGTGGACGAAGGCATGTGGGCACGTTTTCTGTAGATCAGCGCGCCGTGCGCGACATTGTGACGTCATACTTAACGTCATGACGTCATCTAGCGACTTCTAGCGACTTTTCAGCAAGCCCATAGCGACTTTGGCTGATTTTCTTTTGGCAACACTGCGTGTCACTCGTGCAGCGCTGCTGCTGTTGGGCAGTGGAGGAGAGTTGCTGTTATCCAAATGGTGGATTTACATGAGAAATTCAACCATTAAACCAGCCATTGCATGATGCTGAGGGCGTTTTGGAAGTGTGCTTTAATCAGCAACTGTTTGTGATTATGGAAAGCCAAATAGTTAGGAAGAGAAATAGCTTTGTCTCTGGTCCGAGAAATCGTGTTAGCATGCTAGTTAGCGAACTAAGCTAAGCAATGTTGTTATCTACAACTAGAGTGGCTGTTACTCACTACTCAAACACCCACCTGCATGTATAGATATCATAACTGCTTAAGTGGACAAGTAATGTTAAGTTAGACTCGCGCAGTGAGTTAAATTACAATGTGTGAAATCCAACACATGCAATTTGCAGCTGCCATAGTTAAATTCTGCTTCCTATCTACAAATGCACTGTTTCCAGTCAAAAATGGCTGTCCTCTAACAGAATCATTAGCAATACATCATGAAACTATTTTTTATTTACATGGATATGTTTTCATGACAAGTGATGAAGTATTACTTTACAGTCCAGCATATGCATATTATTAAATTCAAAAAGTGAAAGCTCTTCAGCACAGCATTTTTTCCCAACTCTCTGTCCCTCCCCAGTTAAAACACTGAACATTGAAATTAGTCTGGAATCATGCACAAATCATAGACAGCATAAATGTGTAGCTTTGGTATACTGCCATGCTTTGTGATGTAGACATGCCATAATTTATGCAGACCTCTTGGTAACATGCAGTTTAGGCTACATAGGCCTACAATGTTCTGCTTTACTCACCCTTCACTGCCATGCCAAATTCCCATATTACGGTACACATTGATTTACCCCCCTCCCCCAAAAAAAATAAATAAAAAAATAGGCCCTACTTGTTTTTGCAAGTGTTTTTGGAAATTATCGTCAAATTATCGTTATCGTGAAAATTCTAAAAATTATCAAGATAACTTTTTTTGCCCATATCGCCCACCCCTACCACCCACACACGCACGCACGCACGCACGCACGCACGCACGCGCACACACACACACACACACACACACACACACACACACACACACACACACTCTCTCACTCACTCTCACACACACTAGTGTACACATGCTGTATGGGCACACAGACAGTAATACAGAGATGGCACACATACAGTAAATCTTAAGATATGGCTCTTCGGAGAGCACACACTCACACGCACACATACACACACACACAATGGATGACAGAGAGCTGCATTTGCCATGGCCCAAGCGTGCCCTCCATAACAGCATGTGGTGAGTATGTTTTTGAGTCTGTTTGAATGCCTGTTAGTAAGGTGTTGTCTTTACTTAGGGTCTGTTTGTATTGTTTTTGAGTTTGTTTGTTTGTTTTGTGTTTGTGGTTTGTGTTGCTGCTCTCTTCTTTGCAAGCTCAAACTTGCTAGCCACCAGAGGCTCGTTAGCATAGCCGTGAAAAGCCCAGATGTCTGTGTCACGCTTGCACACACAAACAAGCAAATAGGCTACACGCACGCACGCACGCACGCACGCACGCACGCACGCACGCACGCACGCACGCACGCACGCACGCACGCACGCACGCACGCACGCACGCACGCGCGTCCGTCATCCATATCCAGATGTACACAGACCTTGTTTGCTGTTTCATCTACACCTGTATACTGCCCCCTACCATTCACATTCACACTCCTTGGATACACATATGTACTTTGCCTCTTACACACACACACACACACACGCATACACATACACATACACATACACATACACATACACATACACATACACATACACATACACATACACATACACACACTTAGACACACAATGTCTGCCTTATTGTTCTTCAGGGTAATTGGTTCACAGACAGATGTGTGGGTGTGGGAACTGGGTGTTTCTAGACTGGGCAGTAGTGCGGTGTGTGTGCATGTGCGTGCGCGCGTGCGTGTGCGTGCAAGGTTACTGTTCAGTTTTGGGGGCAAAACACTGGGGGACGAACCTGAACGCGGGACGAACGCGGTCTTTCTGCTTAGTTTCAGCCGGTGTGTTTTTCTCTGCCTTTCACACTGGCAGTGTCGGCGTGCACGGCCAGTCCTGTTCAAAACCCCCCAGCAGCCAAAGTTAGCGTGCTACCTTGCCATTCATTTGAATGAGACACCGCCGGTCGCCAGCGTGAAAAATACGCTGGAGTTCTATTTTCCAAATGCAGCGCTGCGCGGAGCCCTTATGTGTGTTGATGTGTCTCCCACATCATCATCCTCATCCTCTACCTTCACAGCCACCTGACAGGTTTATTCACCAACTTCATTACCGGCCTAACTTTGCCCTCCTCTACATTTCTCTCTAGCCCTGATCATTGTGTCTCTGTCTCTGTCTCCGTCTCCGTCTCTGTCTCTCTGTCTCTCTGTCTCTGTCTTTGTATCTCTGTCTTTGTCTCTCTGTCTTTGTCTTTGTCTCTGTCTCTGTCTCTGTCTCTCTGTCTCTGTCTCTGTCTCTGTCTCTCTCTCTGTCTCTCTGTCTCTCTGTCTCTGTCTCTGTCTCTGTCTCTGTCTCTGTCTCTGTCTCTCTCTCTCTCTCTCTCTCTCTCTCTCTCTCTCTCTATCTATCTATCTATCTATCTATCTATCTATCTATCTATCTATCTATCTATCTATCTATCTATATGTCTTTCTATCTTTTTTACCCTCATACAAACATACATTCACGCGCCCGCGCACACGCACACACGCGCACACACACACACAAACACACACATACACACAGCAACGGGTTTTATTCACAATCCACTCTCCCTTGTACTCTGCTACTGACACTCTCATCATAATGGTGCTGAAGTACAGTTAGTGAGTAGCTGCATTTGTTAGGATCCCACCTGTGTGTGTGTGTGTGTGTGTGTGTGTGTGTGTGTGTGTGTGTGTGTGTGTGTGTGTGTGTGTGTGTGTGTGTGTGTGTGTGTGTGTGTGTGTGTGTGTGTGTGTGTGTGTGTGTGTGTGTGTGTGTGTGTGTGTGTGTGCACATGTGTGTGTGTGTGTGTGCACATGTGTGTGTGCATCCATGCATGCATTTGTGTGAGTGCAGTCTATTTATTTCTGTCAATAGCAATAAGTGTGCCATGTGAGACACCTGCGTTTATCACATCCCTATTCCAAAGAGGAGAATACCTGGGACCTGAATTCCTGTCATCATGGTGTTGTGTACTTGAAATAGAAAGGGATGTGTGTGTGTGTGTGTGTGTGTGTGTGTGTGTGTGTGTGTGTGTGTGTGTGTGTGTGTGTGTGTGTGTGTGTGTGTGTGTGTGTGTGTGTGTGTGTGTGTGTGTGTGTGTGTGTGTGTGTGTGTGTGTGTGTGTGTGTGTGTGTGTGTGTGTGTGCGTGTGTGGGTGTGGGTGTGGGAACCCTGTGTTTGTAGACTGGGCAGTGGGGTGTCTGTCTGTCTGTCTTTGTGTGTCTGTGTGTGTGTGTAGCTGTGATTCGTCATGCACAGCTCTACAGAGGCTGTGTGAGGGAAGTGAAGCTAATAGCAGTGTTTAGAG
>NC_085868.1:502500-512500 GCF_034702125.1 Engraulis encrasicolus
TTTCTGCTGGGAATGAGGGTCATTCTAATGTATTGCCACTGCTGATGGGACGGGAGAGTGATGCGCGTGCTTTGGTGTGAACATGTGCGTGTGCTGTGTGCTGTGTGGGCGTGGGCGTGGGCGTGCGCGTGTGTGTGTGTTGGTTTGTTTAGCAGCACAGCATGGCTTTTTAGCCCTCTATAACCCTTCAGTAAGATTAGATGCACTTTTGCCCCTGGGAGGTGTGTGTGTGTGTGTGTGTGTGTGTGTGTGTGTGTGTGTGTGTGTGTGTGTGTGTGTGTGTGTGTGTGTGTGTGTGTGTGTGTGTGTGTGTGTGTGTGTGTGTGTGTGTGTGTGTGTGTGTGTGTGTGTGTGTGTGTGTGTGTGTGTGTACGGAATAACTACAGGCGAACTCTTGTGTCGTGCTAGCTGAGCTGCCAATTCTACTGTAGTTTGTAGAGTGTAAATGGGAAGCTGTAATTAAAAAAGGTTAATGAGCACTGAAGGACACACACACACACACACACACACTTGAAGTGCACATGTCCTTACCCCCACACACACATACATAATCGAATGATCACGTGTATACTCACAAGAATACGTATGCAATAAAACACACACACACACACACACACACACACACACACACACACACACACACACACACACACACACACACACACACACACACACACACACACACACACACACACACACACACAATTAAGTAGTGGAGATGGAACTGGATGATGCGAGTGGTGCAGGGGAAAGTGCTAGCTAAGCGCCACTGGCCTTTTGTCTTCCTTAACAGCAAATAGATACACATCTCCCCATACCCCATCCATACACTTCAGCTGCTGCTTATCTACAGCTCTCTCTCTCTCTCTCTCTCTCTCTCTCTCTCTCTCTCTCTCTCTCTCTCTCTCTCTCTCTCTCTCTCTCTCCCACTGTCCCTCTGTCTCTCTTTCTCTCTCTCTCTCTCTCTCTCTCTCTCTCTCTCTCTCTCTCTCTCCCACTGTCCCTCTGTCTCTCTTTCTCTGTCTCTCTCTCTTTTGCTCTCTCAATCTCTGTCCATACTCCAGCTATTCACTTCAGCTTCATCTTGTCTTTTCTGCTCTCTCCATGTCTTTCTTGTGCTCTCTCTGTTCCTTTCATATTCTTACTTTATTTATCCCCTTCTCTTCTTGTTTTTCTTCCTTTTTGCCTTTCAATTCACTACACACACACACACACACACACACACACACACACACACACACACACACACACACACACACACACACACACACACACACACACACACACACACACACACACACACACACACTGTCTTTCTTCCCTATTTCTCTTTTCTTTGAGCTAAGCCTGATAACTAATAAGAATGAAAGACATTTTTCCGCGCTTCTGCACTTTTTTAAGGCCTGCAAGTGATAACAAAGTGCCTCAGGGCTGAATTAGATTAAATAAGTAAGTGTTTCATTTCCGCATGGCGGATGGGGGGAGAGATGTGTGGCGGCTTCCTCTCGCTGTGAGAGAGGAAGAACACAGGGTCGCCATGAGAGTGGGGAATGATGTAAAGCCTTGAGTAAGCTGTGCATGCACTCGTGCACACGGGGCATTTTTCCGACAAAGGTCACAGAGGCAAACAGAATATAAACCTCCTGTTATCCTCCTGCCGTCTCTCATTTATGGTGAAAATAGGTTTGGTCTGAGAATGTAATACAATAGAATAGACTTGAAGGTGAGGTAAAACCTTGAGTAATAAGTTGTTTGTGAGCTTGAGGATTCAAAAATTGAACTGAATGGAAAAGAACTGGCCTTCACATAAAAATGGCCACATGCTCTCAGGTTGAAGGCCTTGTTTTTTTCACAGTAGTCAATATAGTACCACTGAGCAGCATAGTACCACTGAGCAAGTAGTATGTCTGTCTCAGTTGTACATCTTCTCTGGGTTCGACTTTTCTTGCACTTAATTAACACATTGAGCAGGCCTACCAACTCTGTAAGATTACGTATTTCTGTGTGGGTTTGTGATTGGAATAATCAGATTTGGAAGTTTGATCGCTAGCCAGATAAGATGAATTGTTTGTTCTGTTTTTGATCCTCCTAAAAACGAGCCATAACATGTTTCAGAGGCCCCATCACGTAATATGCTGTGGCAAAAAAACACTTAAAAATGGTTTAGAACAGTGGTTCCCAACCTTTTTCTCCAGGGACCCATATTTTTACCATTGTAAGCTTTGGTGACCCAACCGCATGAGCGCCCGGACAAGAGAGAGAATCACATGATACTCTGTTTCCTGGGAAAACTCATTAGTTATCATTTTATTCCTCAATTTGTCTTCGGTCAAATATAGAATAAATGTTTAATGTAGCACTTACATTTTGTTGCTTCTATGCATGGGTTTAAAATGATTTGTCATTCAACTTGGGCTATATATGTTAAACACCTTAAAATCAAGAGGGCTTCGCAACCCACTGTGGGTCTTTAGCAACCCATAGCTTGGGTCCCGACCCATAGGTTGGGAACCACTGGTTTAGAACGGCAGTATTCTATGACATAATTCTGTAAACACAGCCGGTATTCAATGTTTTAGCTACTTGGCTATCTGCTGGTTGGCTGCTGCTAACAACTGGGCCATTAGTGGTGTGTGACCAAGTACATGCCCACTAATCATTGACAAAAGCTTCTGTCTTGGTAACCAAGTGGGGCGTACAAATGGCAAACAAAAGCACTCACACCCAGTTCCTGCACACACCCGCACACCCCCCCCCCCCCCCACACACAAACACACACACATGTGCACGCATGCACACACGCACACACACACACACACACACACACACACACACACACACACACACACACACACACACACACACACACACACACACACACACACACACACACACACACACACACACACACACACACACACACACACACACACACACACACACACACACCTTTCTCTTTCAAATACACAACACCATCGACGTGAATGCAGGAATTCAGGTCCCAGGTATTCTCCTCTTTGGAATATGGATGTGATAAACGCAGGTATTTCGCATGGCACACTTATTTCTATTGACAGAAATAAACAGACCGCACTCACACACACAAATGCATGCATGGATGCACACACACACACACACACGCACACACATGCATAGGTGGGGTCCTGACATATGCAGCTACTCTCTAACTCTACTTCAGCACCATTATGCTGAGACAGCAGCAGTGTGTGTGTGTGTGTGTGCATGTAAGTGTGTAAAAATGTATGTACACACATAGTGCCTGACAACCACATGTAGTGGTCCTGCATGGTCACCTCAGTCTCCCCTCGGTCTCAGTCACACCTCGGTCAATGGCACAACTCTCAAATCACTAACTACTGTAGGGGCATTTGATGAATGAAGGGAGCGAAGGACAGCACCTAAAATCGTCCATTAGAGAAAGATATCGCAAACCCTGGCCACCCAATGCAAAGGAGTGTGCTCAACTTTGGTCTCCTAAGGGGGCTCCTTCTTCTGTTTTGTGTTGTTTGGTGGTGGCTTGCGCAAGCTGTCCGTTACTGCCATGTACAGTGCCAATGGAACTCCATGCAACTCCAACCTATAAGGTCTCCAAAGGTCTCCTAACCAAAGGTCTCCTAAAGTGGCATTCACCTGATGTGAAATGGAAGTATCCAAGTGCCTGGAGTATCTGTCTCTACTTAAGAAAATCTTTGACGGCACTCTTCAGATTTTTCTTTGTTTATTCGTCCATGAATGTTTCACCAACATGCTGAAGAAGGGCTCTGCCCAACACGTTCATGGGCAAATAAACAAACGTTTCCGTTCCTTCATTCATGGTTTATATGGGATTCAGCATCCAGTTAAACAATGTGAGAATCATGAGGTGAGAGCATTTCCTCCACTTCAAGATATTTGTGCCAGAGTGAGTGGAAACTAGATGTACAGAATTGTAAGGTCTTTCGCCCCTACAGTGGTCCCTGCAAACATGTCACACAATACCTCGCTTTCTGGTATATTTCCATCTGCCTTTAACCCCTCAGGCGAGGGTAATTGGCCAATCTCACTACTTCCACTACTAGCAAGGGGGGTTACTATTTTTTTCAGATTCATGCTCCTCACTGACAATGGCCCAACGCCAGTGAATCTCACTGTGAAAGAATAATAACTGATACTATTTTCCTCAGGCTAAAAACTGAAAACGGGTCAAAATGACCCAAACACCTTATAAGGGATAAGGTTGCAAGAAACCTGGGTGTCATGATTGATGTCCATCTGTCATTCTCATGTGAACCCCAGACAATTTGCGCCGTCTTAACAGGCTCTAAGAGCTGGTCTGTGGATGTGGGAATATAAACATGTGTATGTTTATTTGAAAGCACTTTGACTCAACGGTACTATGAGTCTTTGAGTCCTTCACACTTTTCCAGTTCAGTAAGTAGCCTTGTTCTTTATACATCTGCACCTTTCTCTTCAGTTGCAATCAGCCTCTGGGAACTGTTCTCATCACATGCATATTCAGGATATGCACACCTGTATGTCAGAAATTGTGCTTCCTCTTCATGCACAATTATCATGATTGCACTAATTATTGCTCTGCCATTTCCTCCCACATCCGTCGGGTGCCACTGGTTCCCAAAAGTTTTCTGTGGCAATGCCCTTTTAAGAATTCCCTAAGAATATTTTTTTAACACATGACACATGCGATGCACTATATCGGCACCTACTTTACTCCTTTTTCATTCCCTCAGGGTGCTACATTAGGAGCCACTATTTTTTGTAATGTGTTTTCTTGACTGCACCTTCATTTCTTCTTTTGAGGTCCAGCTCACAAACACCTTGGAAGTGTCATGGAAGTCTCATGGTACTGTGCATGGGAATGGGAAAAAAGCAGCTCTCACTGAATGTTGTTAGCTTAAGTCTCTCTGCCAATGGATATAAGGCATGATGTGGACAAGGGGTTTTGTGTGTTTGTATATTTGTGTGTCTATAAGAGAGAAGCACACCAGAGGAAGTACTTCTTGTTGTTCGTTTTTGATATCAGACAAACATATTTTTTTTCTCACCACAAGATGGGTGGTATCCAGTGAACTGGGAGGAATGAATTGCGAGAGAAGAGAAGAGAAAAGGAGTGAGAGGAAAATAAATGAAAATAGAGGAACTGCAGGTGCTCTTTGGGTAGGGCCCGATAAGGAAGCAAGATTAGAGCTGCTGGGCATCAGTGGTGCAGCTGTCACAAGCAGTAATCTGCCTGCCTTCCCCACACAAAACAAAATGTCAGAGACAGGCACAGGCACTGAGAAAAAAAGCACCCACAGGCCCTGCCTGTCTCTTTCTTTCTGAGTTGGGGAAGATAGAAAATGGAGATGTCCTTGTTCATGCAAAGGCAGCCTTTTCTTTTAAAAAAAAAATCACACAACGTGTAGGCATCCCTCTGGGTATCCAAAAAATGGGAAAATATCTTCTCTTTCTTCTGCTGTTTGCACTCGTGATTTTGAAAAGGGGCCATTTGCATATGGTGGCATTCAGCCTCTTGTCTACAGGGTGTCTCTGTACTCATGTTGATGAGTTGGACAGCAGTGCCACTCAAACCATCAGGGTGTTTTCCCTCCTTTTTGAATGGCTGCCTCTCTTCACTATCGCCCCTCCTGAGATGTGAGAAAGCAGACGGCTTAGTCAGGCTTTACAGATCACTGGCTGAGTTTTAAGGTATGTGTGTGCGTGTGCGCGTGCGCGTGTGCGTGCGCGTGTGCGTGTGCTTGTGTGTGCCTGTGTGTGCCTGTGTCTGTGTGTGTCTGTGCGTACACGTTCGTGCATGCATGCGTCTGCAGATGATGGATGGGTTCAGGTTGACTGGTGATTTTTTTGCAGACAATTTTTTATCCACCTGATTAAGTAACATTGAGTCATTTGAGGGTTCATGATGTGCTCATACTAAAAGATAAGTATAGCAAGTGAGAGGGGGTGCATTAGTGAGGAACCTGTGTGTGTGTGTGTGTGTGTGTGTGTGTGTGTGTGTGTGTGTGTGTGTGTGTGTGTGTGTGTGTGTGTGTGTGTGTGTGTGTGTGTGTGTGTGTGTGTGTGTGCGTGTGTGTGCGTGTGCGTGTGCGTGTGCGTGTGTGCGTGTGCGCGCGCGTGTGTCGTGTGTGTGTAGAAGAAAATATTGATGGATGGAGTTGGGCTGACTGGACATTGTTTTACATGAATCTGATAGTGGTGTTGCCTCATTGGTAGTCATGGACAGTTCGATTTAAGTATTTAGTGAGCAGCCACAGCTTAAGAAAAGGAAGGGAGGAAAAATGGATACTGCCACCCCCCTCTCTCTCTCTCTCTCTCTCTCTCTCTCTCTCTCGCTCTCTCTCTCGGCAGCCATGTTGTATTTCTCTCCATTCATACCTGCCAGCAGTTGGCTACTTTTCTTCATCTCTCTTTCCCCTACTGTCACTGGCTCATCCTGTAAAGTTACTCACTTTTTTGGGAGGGGTAAATGTGTGCGTCTGTCTGTCTGTCTGTCTGTCTGTCTGTCTGTCTGTCTGTCTGTCTGTCTGTCTGTCTGTCTGTCTGTCTGTCTGTCTGTCTGTCTGTCTGTCTGTATGTCTGTGAATGTGTCTGTGTGTATATCTGTCTTGAGATGGGGATGTATAAACTAAACTCTCTTGAGCGCAAGAGTGATTGAAGGAGTTCTTTTCAGTAGTGAGAGACTCCCATGAAGTGAAGTTTTGTGGCCATTTTTCTTTTTTTTGTGGTGTGTTTTTCCCTCTTAAATCCCTTCGAGTTAAGATGCCATCTGCCTGCCTCTGGCGTCTCCCTCGGCTGATAAGGTGCTCTCAGATTTTGTGTCACACTGGCTGGCTGGCCTTCTGGCTGGCTGTCTGACTGACTGGCTTATTTTTGATGACCCCTTCTAGATACTCTCAGCTTTGGTCCTTCTGATGTCCAAATATGCTTTGTGATGCCGCCCTCCAGTTTTAAGTGCATTTCTCTCTCCCTCATATCGGTCTCTCCCAGTATCCATCTCTCTCTCTTTCTCATCGCTCTCTCTTGTCTGTCTTTGTCTTTTGTTCTTTACCCCTATTACTAGTGCAGAAATACAGGATTGTGACACCCAAAGGCATCTGTGAGACAAAGTCAGCATATAGTCTTATTTTGTCAATTTGAGTGTCTCAAAAATACCCTTAATTCCTTTAATAAGCACTTTTCCCAATTTTGGTACTCGTCTATATCTCCTTGTCATTCTTTCTTTTCAGCCTTTTATTTGACTCTCTCTCTTCCAACAATAAGACAAGTGAAAGCACTCCAGCACTCCCCAAGTGTGTGTATTAAAAAATAATTTGTTTGTATGAGGATATTAGTTCTCGCAAGGTGTCTTCAGGCGTCAGGACATTAGTTGTACGGCACCTACCGTTGTTGGTATTGATGAAGTGCATCGTGTGCCTGGTTGTGTGTGCGTGCATATGTTTGCACTTGTATCTGTAAACCAAACCTCTGTTCTGCAAAAATGTTTGAGAAAGGGAATGTGACATATACTGTCACTCTATGCTTGGAGATGGAGTTGGGTATTAGGATTTTTTAAGGCTATTTTGTTGTTCATCCTGACAAGAAAGCCAAATATCCCCAAGTTTGTGTGTTTTCATGGGGTCTGATGGAGTGTGTCTGTGTTTGGCCTGCTGGCTGAGTGGAGGGTGGTGACAGGATCAAACGGTGCCAGGCTGATGCCAGGCCATTAGAGGGGGACACTGCATCAGTATACACACAGACACACACACTCTCAACACTTGTGTGTCTTTAGGGGTTCTCACTTTTCCTGACTACACACACACACACACACACACACACACACACACACACACACACACACAAACAAAAGCACTCACACCCAGTTCCTGCACACACCCGCACCCCCCCCCCCCCACACACACACACACACACGCACGCACGCATGCACACAAGCACATACGCACATACGCACATACACACACATACACACATGCAAGCACGCACACACACACACACACACACACACACACACACACACACAAAGCGCACGAGCACCCACACACTCGCACACGCGCACACACACTCACACCAACTCATAAGATCCTGCTTGTCCCCAGCAAGACACTCACAGTGTGAAGCAATGGGATATAAGTAAAACACGCACACACACACACACACACACACACACACACACACACACACACACACACACACACACACACAGTATATTCACTAAAAGTTGGTGTGTGTGTGTGTGTGTGCAGGCCCGCCGACAGGGGAGAGGGGGCAAAGGGGTAGATGGAATTGGGTCCCCATTACATTATATTGGATAGGGGGGCCTTTCAGATTCCTTTGTCCTGGGCCCAGCGAAAGCTATCAGCGGCCCTGTGTGAGTGAGAATTTGTGTGTGTGTGTGTGTGTGTGTGTGTGTGTGTGTGTGTGTGTGTGTGTGTGTGTGTGTGTGTGTGTGTGTGTGTGTGTGTGTGTGTGTGTGTGTGTGTGTGTGTGTGTGTGTGTGTGTGTGTGTGTGTGTGTGTGTGTGTCCACTGTCCAGCTGGGAGTTATTGATGGTGCCAGTGTGTGGCTCTTGCTGCTTTTGAATGCATTAAATAATCAGCCAAACTGCTACCGGCTGCAAGCGGAGAAAGCAAAGCTCCAGCCATCTCCCCTCGGCTACGGTACCATGTCGCCTGTATACACACAGACACACACACACACACACACACACACACACACACACACACACACACACACACACACACACACACACACACACACACACACACACACACACACACACACACACACACACAGACACACACACACACACACACAGAGTTTACAAAAACTAACAGACTCAAGTTTCTCAGCTGGAGTAGCCCTCAGGAAAGAGAGTGTGTGTGTGTGCGTGTGTGTTTGTGTGCGTGCGTGCGTGCGTGCACATTTGTTAATGTCTGCATTCAGTAGTGGGGTGTTGTATTAAAAATTAGCATTTGGACCCACAGCAGCACAGCATGCATAAGTGCTGAAGTCTGTCACAGGGCCTTGTGCTGCATAGATGTGGTCGGAAGCTTTGTCGCTAGCCAAGAGGGTGGCATCATTGACAGATGAGGAGAGGAGAGAGAGAGGGAGAGACGGCGAGGTTAATGCAACATTTTCCACAGTTAAAGGTGGAGGATAAAAGAAGAAAAAACAAAAGCACCCTTCACTTTGCCCTTCCCGATCATCCCCAGGACAACCTGACCTTGGTGCCATGTGTGGATCATGAGGCTGCAGGGGCTGCAGCCACGTGAATGGATGCATGTGTGTCTCCCACTTGGAAGCTTGTGGTTCAGTAGTTTCTAGTCATGGTACCATTTGATCAGCCCCAGTCCCTGTTGATGATTTTTTTGTAAATGCAGTGGGCATCACCTTAGTCCTTTCTCTCTCTTTTCATCGATTCATTCTGCACACTCCTCAAATGTAGATGTGGAGGGTATATAAAGATTGTGATGCCATAGGTAATGTAATTTGAAAAAGGATTTTTATTTTGACACAGTAATTTCTCAAATTCGGTATGATGTAACTTCCTCTTCCTGGGAGTACCTGTTTTTCAGTTGTTCAAGGTGAAGGACAGGCGTCAGCTCTTTAAAGTTCGGTTAGTAATGGTATGTTCATGCTTGCATTTAACCATTAAAAGTAGACAACTGCAGCACCAAAACAGTGCTGTAGTGTTTGTACAGTTATCTCCAAAAACATGATTGCATAATGGCATTAGCCAGTGTAAAATACACTTTTCATTGTAAGTGCTTTTCAAAATCCCTGTGTGAACAAACTCCAACTCCATGCAATATCTACCACCACTCCATCCTACCCAGATCTGCAGTGTCAATCTCCGTTAAATAGCTGTAAAAAAAAAAAAATGTGGTTAAAAAATATTAGGTTTGTCTGTAGGATTCAATCCATGAACCCCAAACAACCCATAACTCCCCCAGTCCCTCCGTATCTCTGTGGTGCTGTGCTCATC
>NC_085868.1:517500-530000 GCF_034702125.1 Engraulis encrasicolus
GTGTGGTAATTTGGGGTCACCTGGTTCATTAAATTGGGTGAAGCAGATAAGTGGCAGGATTTTACTTTCTGAACCTGGCGTGTGTGCCTCCTTGGAATGCATTGTAACATGCACCTCACATACTTGAGCCCTCACATTCACCGTACTGACCTCTGCACTGGACACACGCATGCACGTACACACACACACTGCTTCGGCCGGTCTACGCTGCTGCAGTTGACCCTATTTGGCCACTCTCATTGGGACTTTTCACACACACACACACACACACACACACACACACACACACACACACACACACACACACACACACACACACACACACACACACACACACACACACACACACACACACACACACACACACACACACTCCGGTGCTGGCCCTCTTTACCCACTATCTTTGGGACATGGGACCTGTCACCTTGTCACCCGCTGTGACAGCCTGTCTAACAGACACACTACTTTTGATTGACAGGTGACCGCCTCACCCAGAACGCAGTCTCTTTCTGTCTCACTCTCTGTCATACACACGCACACACACACACGTGCATGCACACACATCAACCCCTAAGGCTGATTCACTCTTACTGATGCTGCCATTCTCTCTCTGTCCTCTTCACTTTGTTTCTGAATGTTGTCGCACGCATGCACGCACGCAAGCACGCACGCATGCACACACACACACATCCATCATCCCCTACAAAGCAAACTGCAGGTACAACCTCTGCCTTCTCGTCACTACTTTCTACTTACTTACTCTTAACCCTTCTGTTGTGTTCGGACATTTTTGACCCATTTTCAAGTTTTAGTGTGAAAAAAACACACTTTCCTTTATTTTCTTGGAATGAGAGTTCATCTAATCCTCAGTCACAATCATTTCAACACAAAAAAATATGCTTCATAATTTTAGTAAATTTTAAAGGTCCAAAAAAAAAAAAGTTACATCTGTGGTGTTCGGGTCAAAATTGACCCGGGCATAGATTTTTGGTTGTTGTATGCATTTCTGAAAAGCTGTTGGTTGCCCTCTTTCTTCAGTTTGGTGATTCATGGTGAGGAAAATATATTTCTTGCCTAAAAAAAAAATTGCCAGATTTTTCATATTACAAATCCAATATGGCCGCCGAACAGTCCCATACAATACAATACATCATATCTCCTGTTGTGAAAGGAGTACAGATGTATTTTTGGTGTCTACTCATATGTTTTCATGGTCAGGGAATCCATTTCTGCATTATATAATGAGATTTTTTGCACAATTTTTGGCTAAATAAATTTTTGCACATTATTTTGTCCAAAAAAAACGTATCAAAAATTCATAATGGCACCCAAACATGTAGAACTGGTCTTATACTTTCCATAAAGTTGATGTGGCAATGAAATAATGGTCCATGTTCATAGCATAGTGGATTCAGATGAATAGTGTGACTTTTTTCATGTTCATTGAGGTGTTCATTTCCTATATCTTTGCATTAGATTGGCGAAATAGCTGTGACTCTGACAGAATTGTTATTTTGTATATTTAGCACACTAAAATCATATAAATATTGAAAAACACCAAGTCAACATATTTAAGAATTGATTTTATGCACTGAAAAACTAGTTTAGTTGACATTTGGTCTTTATCCTGCTATAAATGTATTTGGGTTGGTTTGGACCTAAATACCACAAATGTCACTATTGATGACATTTTTCAATATCAGCGGAAAACTTATATAAGAAATTTGGGGGTAGTTGTACTCTCATATCAGCTGTAAAACATGGACAACATAATCACTAATTGTATCCCTTTAAGACGTATTAATAGTGAATTTATGCAGGTTTTGATAGTTTTGGTCATCAAAAACGATTTGCATAATGTAAGATAAAAGACCTGTGAAGTCAAAAAGATGAATAAATAAAGTAGTATTTCCATGGATATGAATACATACCTAGTTAGCTATGAGATGAAAACAATATTTGATGAGAACTAGTGTTTTTAGGTATTTTATGGCTGAGTTTTGTTATCACGGGTCAAAAATGACCCGAACACCACAGGTGTATGCAGCTTATGAACACAACACAAGGGTTAACCACCGGCTCACTCAGTCACATATGTACAGTATATCCAGTGGGGGGACCAAGTGGTCTCATTTATGACCCTGGGCACATACAGTGCCGTGCGGATATTTTTGCCCCTCTACTGATTTTTGTACTTTTTTTTGCACATTTGGCACGCTTAACATTTTCAGATCACCAAATAAATGTAAACATTAAACAAGGATGCCCCAAGCAAACATAAAATGCAATGTTCTAGTGATTATTTCATTTGTTAAGAGAATAATGCCACAAAACCTGCATGCGCCTAGCCTGGCTCTCACGCAGACCCTTTGTGCATTTCCGCTCAACTTCGTGAGCTCGCTCGAGGGTCTGGAAATGTTAGACGAGCCTGAACGGAATCAGAAATTTCACAGCCTGTCCAATCAGAATTGTGGGGCGGGATTGCGGGGCGGGGTATATACAAGTCAGTGGTTGAAGTAGTACATGATTTAAAAAAGCCATGTGAATTCTCCAATCAGGTTCAAGCTGTTTTGAACACATCCATGCCTTTCCAGAGCTAAGCGAATGACAATATTCCAGAGGCAACCATCGCGTGAGAACCAGGTTAGCATGAGCCTGTGTGAAAAAGTAATTGCCCCCTAAGCCTTATAACTTGTTGTACCACCCCCAACAACAACAACAATTTTAGTCAAGTGTTTACAAGAACTGACGAGCAGTCTCTCACATTTCTAAGGATACATTTTTTGCCAACTCTTCTTTGCATAATTGTTTTAAAATTAGCTACAGTGGAGGTTTCCCATGCATGAACAAAAATGAATGGTTTCAAATGGATGACTGGACATTATCCTTCAGGATTTGCTTGTAAAGAGCCGAATTCATGTTTACTTCAATCATAGCTGGTCATCCATGTCCCGAGGCAGCAAAACAGCCCCACACCATGAAGCTCCCACCACCATGTTTCACTGTTCACATGGCGTTCTTTTTATCACACATTTCACACCAGATGTTACAGGAGGCTCTCCTTACAAAAAGTTAAACTGTTGTTACATCGCAAAATATTTTCTCTGAAGCTTTGTATGCATTGTCAATATGTTTTTAGCAAATTTGAGACATGTCTTTATGCTCTCTTTGTCAGAGGTGGCTTTGGCCTTGGAAAGCAATGTTTCCCTAGTCAATGCATACAATGTTTGCCTAGTCTATTCCTTATGATTGAGTCATGAAAGCTTCCATTTTATGACATAATTAACACCTCCAGTTGGTAAGATGTTCTGTGTTCCTTTCTGAACCCTTAGATCCACCGTCACTGTGTTCTTGGGGTAATTATTGTGTGATAGCACTCTTAGAAATGTTCAACACTACATCATGCTTTCTCCATTTGTGGATAATTGGCTCTGACCATATGTGATCGAGGTGTTCCTGCAGACTTCGTCTCCCTCAGGGTGAGAATCTACCACCTCGTCAACTACATTGGTTCAGCAACACTGTTGGGAAAGTTACTCAAAAACTGTAATGCACTACTTATTACATGTTACTGTCATTTAAAAGTAATGCCTTACATTACAACATTACTTTTTTTTGAAAAGTAAGGCATTACACTACTTTTGCATTACTTTTAGTTACTTTAGCCAAAATGTAGGCTACTGTTTTTCGACGTGGAACGCGGTTTGGGTTTCAAGTACAGTGTGCATTTAACTGAAATGTTCTTGGCGTCCTTATTTTCAATGAAGTCAAAGTAGTGGGCATATACCCATCTTGAAAACGAGCAAGCTGGATCTTCTGGATCGGTCATCCTTTGTCAGCCTGCCATTTCGAGAGACGAAGTGTGAAAGAGGAAGCAATGTTCTGCATGGAACTTTAAAATCTCTGCATTGACGTAGGCCTATTATCAGATGCAATAGCTGATCTCGCGGTGATCCGCGAACATTGTATAAAGAAAACAAAATACCCACACAAAATGTAGGTGAAAAAAATGTGTTGTAATGTGCAAGTTACTTGCATTGTAACGAGGACATATTACCGATTTTTTCCCCTGTAATCAGTTACATTACTGAGTTACTCAAAAATGTAATGCATTACAGTAATTAGTTACTTTTGTAACTCGTTACTCCCAACACTGTTCAGCAATGGGAGTCACACTACGAGCCCGATGAGCTATCGGCCGGTCCGATAGCTCAACGCTACCGCATTGTATTGAGGCTTTGGGTTCGGGTTCCATGCTGAACTCTGCTAGTTGGCCTCCGTTACAGTTTCCCCCCTAAACCTCACTCCCATCCCGGGTTTTGGCACCACTGTGACGGAGGTGTTCCTGCACAGTTCGTCCCCCTCAGGGCGCAAACCCAGTGTTGCCAAAAGAAAATCAGCCAAAGTTGCTATTGGCTGGCTGAAAAGTCGCTAGAAGTCAATAGATGACCTCACAGCGTCACGCACGGCGCGCTGATCTACAGAAAACGTGCCCACATGCCTTCGTCCACAGTAAAAATGGGCGGTGCTAGCTAGATTTTAGCTAGATTTTAGATTAGAGCTAATCTGCAACTCTGCTTTCCGTGGGAAACGCTTCTGAAGGCAGCTCAGAGTCCCAATTATGTGGAAAAACAATGATTTTGTCACTGAAAATGTGCATTTTAAAAAGTCGCCAGATGCACCCAAAAGTCGCTAAAGGCGCTAGATGAGGTTTTTAGTCGCTAGGGACGTCAAAAAGTTCCTAAATCTAGCGACAAAGTCGCTAATTTGGTAACATTGCGCAAACCTGTCACCTCATCAACTACATTGGTTCGGCAATGGGAGTCACACTACGAGCGCGCTGAGCTAAAGGGCCGGTCCGATAGCCCAATGCTACCGCACCGTATTGTAGAGTAGAATAGAGTAGAGTCACTTTATTGATCCCCAGGTGGAAATTCACTTATCCAGTAGCTTACATAAATAGACAAATACACAAATGCCCACATGGACATTTCAAGACACAAATAACACAGGAATAGTCAGGGAGGGGAAAATAAAATAAAATAGTAAGGATTATAAATGTAAAAAAGGTAATTGTGCAAAAAGACATTCTGTGAGTTGGGATAGACCAATGCAGAAAACATACTCTGTCAGTTAAGGTAGACAATCTTAACATGACCTGGAACAAGTGTTGATGGATACATCTATGATATAGTAGGGCCTATAGTATGTAGAAGTAGGCAGTGTACAGAGTATGATCGGGGTGGAAAATTCTCACAATGTCACAGTAAAGTACAGGTAAGTGTATTAGACAAACACACACACACACACACACACACACACACACACACACACACACACACACACACACACACACACACACACACACACACACACACACACACACACACACACACACACACACAAAGGCTTCGGGATGGAGATATTACGAACATTCCACGCCGAACTCTGCTAGTTGGCCTCCACATAGTTTGCAGATGCCCCAATAATTTAGAAATGACTTTGTTATCTTCTGCAGTCTGATACATGTCAATTATTTTCATTATAATCTGCTCCTGAATGTTGATGGATCACAGTGTGATATCATGGGTTCAATATGACCTGCTACACATTGTCAAACAGGTTCTAATGATCTCTTGATTTGAAAGGCCTAGTAGCAGCCAGACTGGGGCAGCTGTGAAGTATAACTCACAATAATATGGTTAATCAGAGATACCTCCTCATTTAACATGGGGGGCAATTGCTTTTTCACAGAGGCTCATGCAGGTTTCATGGTGTTATTCTTTTAGGAAATGCAATAATCACTAAAAAACTGCATTTTATGTTTGCTTGGCTCATTCTTATTTAGTGTTTAAATTTGTTTGATGATCTGAAAATGTGAAGTGTGCCAAATATGCAAAAAAGTAAACAATCAGTAAAGGGGCAAAACATCCACAAGGGACTGTATTGAAATACGTCTGTGTAAGTATTTGTCTATGTAAGTCTATGTAAGTATTTGTTACGGTGGCCCATTAGTGACACGGAGGATTTTTTTTGGAGGGGGGAATGTATGCACTGGAGACTAACACCTTTGCGAGATAACGCAAATCTTTTGCGAGATAATGCAAACCATTTGCAAGATAACGCAAATCTTTTGCGTGATAACGCAAATATTTTTGCGAGATAACGCAAATTAAAACTTACATCTGCGGGTTCACCACTTTGATTTGCAGCACACTTTTTGGTCACCGGGGGGCAGTCTGAACCAACACGTGTACGGCTTTGACACGCCACAGTTGTAGGGGTAGGCTATTCAATTCAACCACCACTGTTGTTGGATAACAGCGAGAGGGATGCTGACAGTCAAAAACATTAGACTACTACCGCTGGAAGGACGTGCAAGGATAGGCCCTACCGTTATTTTATCCATTGTTTTATGTTAAATAAATAGGCCTAACAGATTTTGAGAGACACCTTAGCACCTTGCTTTGCGAACGGACAGAAGGGGAAATATAGGGTTTTTTGGACGACACGTGTCTGCAATGCAGAAGCTCTGTAGGCTTATGTCAAAATTAAGAAAGGCAGACGGGACAACTGTTTACTCTACGGTTTTCAAAGATGATGAGAAGTTTATGAAAATCATTTTGTCATATCAAGACGATGTAGGTCTAATTTCAACATAGGCCTCGACGTTGAGGCAGCACGCTGTATTCTTTCTTTCTTTTTCTTGAAACGTGTTGTTGTTTCAATTTGTTGTTTGTTGCGGTTCTCCTCTTTTAATTTATAATTGGCTAAATCAAGTAGGCTATCACTGCTTAGCCATGCAGAGAGCTTAGACTTGTAACAACTCTGACATTTGGAACTATCCAAAGTGGGCATTGGTTAATAGTTTTCTCGGTCAGACTTGGATTAATGTTTCTTAATGCATGACATGATGGCAGATCACGGAACTTCACGCAGTATAGCTCAATGGATAGAAAGCGACATATGTCCTTCCTGTGGTAGAAAATTCCTCCTGATATACGTGACATCGGGTCTTAGGTAAATGGAGGAAATCAAATAGCTATTTGCTTTTAATTGTTGACCAGTTTTACAGTGATGGCTTTTAGCGAACACAAATTACATTTGGATGTAACTCGTACCGCCACGTGCCCCATGGTGCCATGGTTTCCGACCATGTAGCACTGAGTGATATCGCTGAAATCTAACGCAGAGCTCACAGAGAAGACTAACAACTTTCAAAAATTCAAAAAACTGTCAATTTTGGCAAAAGGACGATAGCGCACTGGCATTGATGATCTGGCTTTGTTGTAAGCAGTCCAAAATCATAGCGTAACGGGCGTAAAGGGCCGTAGCCTAACGCAACCTTGCGCAAACTAAAACACTGACAGGACAGTTTTTCTGAGGTGTGGCGCGACACAGCACGCGCACGCACACACACACACACACACACACACACACACACACACACACACACACACACACACACACACACACACACACACTGGCCATAGCCCTCCCATCCCACCCCTTCATTGATCACCTTATATCCCCCTATGCTCACCCCGTTCAGAATCCTTTGCACCCCACACACGCTCCCTAATATTTCTCAACGTCAGCGCTATAACCTCTTTGGACAGCCAGTTGAGAAGGATAGCTGATAGGGTTGGTGCTTATTGCGATCGGGGGCAATTAGTCCATTTTAAATATTTTAAAAACCAATGGGCGCTGGGAGGGATCAAGGGGGGATTGGGATGCTTATGATGAAGTTCAGGGGGCTTTTGTTAAAAAAATGGTTGAGAACTACTGCTCTACCAGTATGACCCATACTGGCGCTCCCCCCAGCACACACGCGCGCGCACACACACATGCACCTCATCCACCATTCTACAGCACATCCATACGTGAGAATTTCCATCCGTTGTTTACCACTGGTTTTCAATTTCTTTTGAAATGGCACACCTTTTATCGAGGGAAAATGCCAAGGCACACCACCAATGAAAATGTTAACTGAAAATACAACCATATTGCCTATAAAAGGTAGGCCTACAGCCATTTCATTTTCCATGGCACATCAGGAAACCGTAATTAAACTTCGAAGCGTTTTTATTTTTCTCAAAACAAAATGTGCTCGTGGGCAACATAGACATAAACCCAAGTTGGACTGGCAACTCAAAAATACTCAATACAAAATCAAAGTCAAATCCAAACTTCTGACACTTAATACTTGCGCTCAACAGCAGCTACTTTTTACAAACGTTTCTGAAGACAGCTCACTCCGGTAAACAGCTGCTTCGCCTATCTCGCCCACTCTCAACAATGAGCTGGGTTTTACATACCCTTCACTACGCAGGCAATTATTCAATTAACCAATGCAGACACACAATCACAATTGACCCGTACCATTTCTCCAGGACCTTTCCAAAACAAAACGCCAGTTACAAATCATATCGACAAACATTGCCCATCGTTGCCCACAGACTCAACACATGTCCATTTTCAGTGCTTGACATCACGTGATGAAAATGCTGCCACAACGATGCGCGCTCCCGTGTAGCAGTGTCGTGCGCTCTTGGAGAGGAGAATGTGATACTGAGCGGTGTGTGTGTGCGTGTGTCCAACTGTCCAGCTCTGCCCGCTCCTCGCGGTGCACAGTAAATACACAAGTTCACAAATAAAGTTCACCAAAATAAAGAGTGGTTTAAAATCAGTGAAGAGTGGCGAGATCACCTTTTCACAGTGAACATGATGGGATGTGTACCTTTAAGCCTTAAGGTACCGGTATGCTTGCTGCGAGCTGTAAATTACGCGCGTCACCGCGAGCAACCGGCATCACATGCTTGCTTCAAAAGCAGTTGACCAAGACGCAAAATACTGGCGGACAAACTCAATGAGACGCTCTTAAAAGTTGCTGCCATTGTCGTTTTCATATCAAGCACACACGTGGAACTGCGCAGTCTATCTTACGATCGCCCCCAGCGAGTTTGAAGATAGCCTATTGCACCTGACGCACGCATTTGGCTGCCGTGTCCAACGCGCGCGAAATTGACATTAAATACGCATGTTAGCGCGTTCATGAACGAATAGTGCACGTGCACGCGTATCCTACCGCAAGCATGCCGACACCTTTATCATTAAGTCTGTTGTGCGTTGGTGCGCCATGTGATCAGTAGTCACCAATTGGCAAAACTTGGCACGAAGTTTTAAAACTTAGCTTTTAAAAGGTTGGCACAATCTGCTCGGAGTCGGAGGGAACCGTCAGATTGTTTGTGTGCTTGTGGCAATTATGCCTTTGGTTTATGTGTGTGGTGCCGCTGGGGAGTCGAGCCCATGTAGAGCCTCGCTTCACGAGAGAGGGACAATTTCGTGGAGTTTGGTCTATGACGGGGGTGCGACTGTAAGCGCGGCCACATTGGTTCACTAGGCCAACTTCGTACTTGGCGTTATAGTAACCAGGCTTTTTGCGCTGAGCCCCTTGCCCGGCGACTTCGAGACAGTCGGTCGCTGTCCGTGGTACCTGTGTATCCACCTGTTGGTCTGTCTGCGGGCTGCTGTTTATATTGGAGAGTGACTGTGTGTGTGTGTGTGTGTGTGTGTGTGTGTGTGTGTGTGTGTGTGTGTGTGCGTGTGTGTGTGTTGTGTGTGTGTGCGTGTGTGTGTGTGCGTGGTGCGTGCGTGTGTGTGTGCGTGCGAGAGTGTGTGACGTTTTCCCTTTGCTTTCAGTTCTTATTTTGTGTGATTTAGGAGAAAGTGAGAGTTCTCTGTTTGTTGTTTTGTTTATTTGTATCTTTCTTTTGTTTATTTTTGGTTCACCTCACACCACTTGGGCCGCCCAGCGTGCGGGTTACCCCTAAATAGATCTCGTTTGCTGTGCGTAAAAGTAAAACACAAGTGTGCAGTGGTATCGGTGTGGGTTTGTCGTGCTTTGTATTTTCATTTCATTACTTAATTTTGGTTTGCTGTGCTGTGTACTACTAGTGGGGAAAACCTTGGCCTCCTTGGTTCATGTGGGGGGTGCGGGTGTCCAATAGCCGTTAGGCCAAATGTATTTCAACTGTTTGTAAATTTTAAAAAGAAAGTGTAAGACAATAACAGAAAAGTCATTTAAACCCTGTCTGTGTGGTTCGACCTCAACGAACATGTGCTGCTGGGTTCAACAGTTGAAGTCTAAATACATTCTGGTGGCGAAATTCCCTCAGTGGCCTAGTCGTGCAATCATCTGTTTGAAATTGGTAATTATTATTTTAATTATTTGCCGACGGCCCAGAGTCACGGACTGTCTATAACTAGCCAAATATTATTTAATTAATTTAAATTTTAGATCGTCTCTGGTATAGCCTTCCTATCCTAGCTCCAAACTTTTTTTGCCATTGTTTACATGGCATTGTTGACATCGTGAGAATGAATGACAGCAGCGGGTTGCTCTGAAGTGTGTCAAAGCCGTAGGCCCTATATAGGTACGTGTGTTGGTTCAGACTTAACTGCTGTTAAGAAACATTAATACAAGTCTGACATCCAATCCAATCCAATCCAAGTCTGTCTGAGAAAAACTATTAACCATGAATGCCCACTTTGGATAGTTCCAAATGTCGGGGTTGTTACAGGTCTAAGCTCTCTGCATGGCTGTGATAGCCTTGATTTAGCCTATAGCCTACATTAAAAGGGGAGAACCACAACAAACGACTTCAACATCGAGGCCAATGTTAAAATTAGCCTACATAATTCACATGTGGGTCTTGATATGACAAAATAATATATATATGCTTCCTCATCTTTGGAAATAACCGTTCAGTAAACAGTTGTCCCTCCTGCCCTCCTTAATTCTGTAATAAAGAGCTTCTGCAGTGCAGACACGTATCGTCAAAAAAAATCCTATTATTTACCCCTGTGTCCGTGCGCAAAGCAAAGTGCTAGGCCTACTGTGTCTCTCAAAATATGTTGTTTATTTAACATAAAACAATGGATAAAATAACGGTATCCTTGCACGTCCTTCCAGCGGTAGTAATGTTTTTGACTGTCAGCATCCCTCTCGCTGTTATCCAACAACAGTAGTGGTGAATTGAATAGCCTACCCCTACAGCTGTGGTGTGTCAAAGCCGTACTCGTGTTGGTTCAGACTGCCCCCCGGTGACCAAAAAGTGTGCTGCAAATCAAAGTGGTGAACCCGCAGATGTAAGTTTTAATTTGCGTTATCTCGCAAAAATATTTGCATTATCACGCAAAAGATTTGCGTTATCTCGCAAATGGTTTGCGTTATCTCGCAAAAGATTTGCGTTATCTCGCAAAGGTGTTAGTCTCCAGTGCATACATTCCCCCCTCCAAAAAAAACTCCTCCGTGTCACTAATGGGCCACCGTAATTTGTCTATTGAACGGCAAAAAAATAAAATTCGCATTGTGCTGCAGCACACACCGTTGTCTGTGCTGGGTCTATCTTATGGCTGCTGGAAAGCAAGCGTGTGTGTATCTCTGTGTCTGTCTCTGTGTCTGGTAATACATGCCTGTTAACATTTTTTATCTGCACAGGCGAAACCAGTGTGTGTATGTAAAATATGTATGCCTGAAAACAATCTGTACATGTGTGTGGGCTTATCAGGGGCTGCCAGCATGCATGTGCATGTGAATACGTTTATCATACGCGTGTGTGTGTGTGTCTGTGTCTGTGTCTGTGTCTGTGTCTGTGTGCGCACTGATGCATTTGTGTTCCCTTCATTAACCTGTTCACTGACTCAATAAACACATGCCCATATTGTCACAGAAATAATGATCACAGTTTGAGACTTCATAACCTACCATAGGTTTATTAAGCTTTGTTTATTTTAGATTTGTAGACAAACTTGTGTAGAGGCGTGTCGCATCGAGCTGGAGATATTGATGTGGAGCCAGGGGCTGGTTTGATTTATTACGAGCCTCATTTAGCCGTATGCAGATAAAGTCCTTCATGTGGCTAGTTTAGGGCAAATTAGTTTAGCCTATAGCACTATTCTTAAGAAATGCTCTTCATCATTGCATGTGCATTTCCCATGGGAGTTATTTGCTGTGTGTGTGTGTGTGTGTGTGTGTGTGTGTGTGTGTGTGTGTGTGTGTGTGTGTGTGTGTGTGTGTGTGTGTGTGTGTGTGTGTGTGTGTGTGTGTGTGTGTGTGTGTGTGTGTGTGTGTGTGTGTGTGTGTGTGTGTGTGTGTGTGTGCACATCTCTCTCTCTCTCTCTCTCTCTCTCTCTCTCTCTCTCTCTCTCTCTCTCTCTCTCTCTCTCTCTCTCTCTCTCTCTCCTTGTCTAGTCTCATTCTGGGTATCTGAAAGTGTGTTTGTGTCATTCATTCACTTTGTATTTACAATCTTCATATCTAATTTTCAGCTTGAATAAATCTGATGCGGGTTTGGTGGTGGGGACAGGAATGGGTCTTTTTTCATGTGCTGTCAGACAGCTTCAATTCAATATGAGGTGCTTCCGGTTGCCTTGTTTTGTATTGTTTTCTACCTGAAACTGGTATTTCAGTGGTTCTCAACCGTTTTAGAACAAAC
>NC_085868.1:542500-550000 GCF_034702125.1 Engraulis encrasicolus
AGTGAATTGAAAAAAAAAGTTTTAAGTGTTTAATAGCCAAATAAAAAGAGACCCATTGAAATGAAAGAATTGCCACAAGTTGTGTCAAATGGGGGTTTTAATTTTGAAAAGCGGAACAAAACTCTGTGTGTGTGTCTGTGTGTGTGGGGGCCTGCAAGTGTCTGATAAAATATTAAGGCTCCATTCTACTGAGTCAACATTTAAGAACACATGCACACACACACACACACACACACACACACACACACACACACACACACACACACACACACACACACACACACACACACAGACACACACACACAGACACACACACACATCCTCCACACACAAAGATTATTTCAACCATTCCCAGCTACAGAAATTGAATGAGTCTTCTCTTCGTAATTAATGTTGAGACCCCTTCCTGCACCCTTTTCTGTCTGTCAGTTGTGCGTGTGCGTGTGCGTGTGTATGCGTGTGTGTGCGTGTGCGTGTGCATGTGCGTGCGCGCGCACATATTGCTGTTTGTGTGAATTGCTGTGTCTGTGTTTCCACGTGTCTTTATTTGTGTGTAATTTGTCTTCACTTCTCTCATTGGTGTCTAGATTGATGTATAATTTGTGCACAGCATCTGTATTGTCACTGTTTTAATGAGCCAGGCTAGACACTCTTTGTGTGTGTGTGTGTGTGTGTGTGTGTGGTGTGTGTGTGTTGCACTCATCTGTTGGAGGGTACCCATTAGTGCCATCAATTTTCATCATTAATGTGTATGTGTGTGTGTGTTTGAGTGTGTTTACGTTTACATGTATGCAGGCGCGTTTGTGTGTGCGTTCAGGTGTGTGTGCGCATCCGTGTGTGTGTGTTTGTGTCCGCACGCCCATGTGTGTGCGTTCATTTGGCGGATGTTTATGCTCCCCTGGGCTGGCGTCTCTCCAGAAGCAGCTGCTTTGTCATCCTGGGCTGACCGTACATCTATAGTGTCAGATGGAGCCATGCATTCACCACTTGGCTATCTTCACAACGTTCTTTTTCCCTTCTTGCACAGGGGGCTTGGTTGTCGATGGAGTGAGTGAGTGAGTGAGTGAGTGAGTGAGTGAGTGAGTGAGTGAGTGAGTGAGTGAGTGAGTGAGTGAGTGAGTGAGTGAGTGAGTGAGTGAGTGAGTGAGTGAGTGAGTGAGTGCCTGTCTGCCTGCCTGCCTTGGGAGAGTCATCATTACATGTCATGGTTGAAAATAAAGCGACGCACATACTGTATGCGTAAAAACGGTGTTGTGAAATAGCTAAGTTGCAAAGATAAAACATCTGCACACACACACACACACACACACACACACACACACACACACACACACACACACACACACACACACACACACACACACACACACACACACACACACACACACACACACACACATACACAGAGAGAGAGAGAGAGAGAGAGAGAGATGGATAGCTACTAGCTTCTGGCATGTTTTCTCATCTTTTTTTTCCTCTCTCTCTCCTCCCTCCGGTCTGTTTATTCCCCTGCTCTCTCTCTCTCTCTCTCTCTCTCTCTCTCTCTCTCTCTCTCTCTCTCTCTCTCTCTCTCTCTCTCTCTCTCTCTCTCTCTCTCTCTCTCTCTCTCTCTCTCTCTCTCTCACACTCTGCCATCTTGGCATCTTCCCTGGGCACCAGGTGCACCACCTGCCGCACGCACGCATGCAGGCATACACACACACACACACACACACACACACACACACACACACACACACACACACACACACACACACACACACACACACACACACACACACACACACACACACACACACACACACACACACACACACACACACACACAGAGCTGATGCCTTTCCCCCAGGTGCCGTCTGTGCTAGCCACACTGCTGGCACCCTGACGGCAGTATCCAGACATGTGCCATGGGTTTCCTGCCACTCTCCTGTCTGCTGTAGAGACAGACAGACAGAGCTAGACAGACAGACAGACAGACAGACAGACCTAGACATACACATCAAAACAGACAGACAAATCAGACTGCCTTGTAGACAGACAGAGGGCAACGTAGGGATCCACAGACAGACAGAGGAAAACGGACACACTCACAGACAGACAGAGGAAAATGGACACACTCACAGACAGACAGAGGAAAGCAGACACAGTCACAGACAGAAAGACAGAGACAGACAGAGAACAAAGCACACTGCCTTGCTTGTGGATAGAGATACATACCACATCTCAGACCGTTTGATTGACAATTATACAGTATATTTTTGTGGTGTCCGATATGTATGCCCGCTTTCCCTGTGTTCTCTTGGTCTGTTACTCTCTGAAACGACACAAATGCAGACCTTTCCAGAATGTCTGACTTAAAATGCATGGTGATTTAGACTGATTAGCCTTAGTTCAGTGGTTCTCAACCTTTTTTAACAAACGCCTCCTTGACCTTATCATATGCCTTCCAATGTCCCCTTGATCTCACCATAAGCCTGCCAACGCTCCCCTTAGTATTAAAAAATGATTATTCTCAACCCCCCCTTGGCCTCCCTAATGCCACCAGGGGGGCTGTAGCGCCCCCTTTGAGAAATACTACCTTAAACACACATACAGTGTAGACATATGCAGACACACAATATATTTCAACAAAACAATGAATCTGTTAGAAAGAACTACCATCTAAAGGAGGATGGTGCAGTGCAGTGAGAGAAATAGATAGATAGAGAGAGACAGATTGATGATTAGTCAGTCTGACAGATGGCACAGGCTCCTAATGGGGTATGGCCCTGGTAGCCTGTGCCAGTGTGCCAGTCGTGGCCTGCTGCTCACTCAGGAAGCTCAGCATCCACACTCTCCCGTGGGGTTTAGGTTAAGGTTAAGTTCAGCCGCAGTTGGAGCCCCTGCTGTCAGTAGGGTTATTTAGAATATAGGGTTAGGGTTAGGATTAGTCTTTCGCCCGTAGGGGTTTAGGTCAAGATTAAGGTTAGGTTCATCCACAGCGGAAGCCCCCTCTGGCAGTGTGGGTTATACAGACCAAAGGGTTAAGGTTAGTCTCTGTACCCTTTAATAGGCTGTGGACCAATGGTGAAGATAATTGGCTTGTAATTGCTGCTAATTGTGCATACATAGGCAACTATATATTTTAGTCTTTAAATAGATTTTCTTTCTTATTAAATTCTGTATAAGTTATGCACTGCTAGACCAAGACGAGTGTTTCCCAACCTTTTTGTCATGTGTACCCCCTGAGCCTTTTTGTTATTCCTTTCCATATCCCCTTACTCATGCTCTCATCTGTTCCTGTATCCCAATGTAACTCCACATATTTGTTATTGCTACATTATTCCACGTAGTCCCTGCAGTGTGCTTGCGTACCCTCAGTGGTACACGTACCCCTGATTAGGAACCACTGGGCCACTGGGCTAGTTGGAGTCTTGGATTTTATTCTCTTTCGAAATCAAGGACATTTTCTTTTGATTTGACACACAAGTATATTTGGTGCTGGTCAAGTCGCTAGCAGACCTGGAGATGGCCAAACCAAAAAATGTTATCTGTTCTTGAATCTTTGGGAAAATTTCAGATGATGCACTCTGTCTCAGAGGAGACACACATGCCAATGAGGCGATGCACTCTACTGTATGTCTACTGAATATATTCTTTTAATTATTTATTTTCTTTGTATTTCAAGTTCCTTTGCCACCAAAAACAAGGTGTCTCAGAGGATATGCCCCTGCTGCAAATCCACTGTTGCCACTACAGCAGCATGTGAAGTGAATCGCAACGAGCCCCTATTAGCTGAAGGGAAGAGCTTTGCCTGGCAAACACTCTAACGCATGGCGCACTCCCACAGTCAGAAGTGGCAGCCAGGCAGGAAGTCGTGCCAGAAAACAGGAAGCCACAGCCAGACCAGGAAGTCAGAGCCAGGCAGAAGGTGGAAGCCACAAGTGGTGCTTTAAAGCCCAATAGGAGTCACAGTTGTGTGCGTGCGTGCGTGCGTGCGTGTGTGTGTGTGTGTGTGCGCGCACACTGCTTTAAACCCAGTAGGTGTCACAGCTGTTTCTGTGTCTGGGGTTAACTGAGCTAGCAGTCTGGCTCTCCAAGTCCGCTGGCTCGCATGATACTGCTGGGCATGACAGAGAGATTAACGGGCAAATAAATTCCCATATCGGTGCTGCTGTCAGATAGCTTACACTGTCACTGTCACCCTGTGCGCAGAGCCTATATTATAACCTTACAGTAATGACTAAGTCATAATCTGTTACTTAAGGTAACAGATAATGGCATAGCAATGTTGTTATGATGTAGTCGAGTCTTTTCAGCAATGAGTGAATCGACCGGTCAGCGGGCCCATCTGCGCAGAGAGTCTACTCTTTTAAATACTGATTTCAATTCATAGACACAATAGTTGCTGTTAAAATGACCATTTCAACTACTAAGGCCCGATCCCGTTTCTATTTCGTACCCCTTTTGCCTGGTTAACAGCAGACGATCTCACAAGTAGTCTGGAGGCTACCAATGCAATGTCTTGTGAAAGGTGAGGTTTACGGTTTCCCATGGCTGTTTATTCGGCGTTACAAATGTGTCATTTTGCATATACGTAGTCCATAGCCTATCTTGTCAGTTGCATACGTATATTCAAGCAAATTGCAGTCATTACCTTTCCACCCCTTCCCGCTCTTTGATAGGAGCCCAAGATCTGGTACCCTCGCTGAGGACTACAATCCATGTTGTCTTTCTGATTATATGAATGATTGTGCAAACAAAGCAGCATGGGATTTTCTAAATGTATGTCTTGTCCTGTCTTAAACAAGTCTTGTTCAGGGATGCAAAATGAGTTTCAGTGAAAACTGACAATAACGTTTTATCGTATCGTTTCGTAGCTCCCCCAAAGCTACTCTAGACTCCTTGTGTCCTCCACATTTAACAATCCTTTTCTGGAAAAGGATGGCCCAGAGACTATCTCTCCGCCTGCCTCTCTGCCTGTATCTGCTTGCATGCCAATTCACTCACATTTTGCAATTTTAGGACTCAATTATCATTCAATGATGATAAAGGGCAATGAATAGATGAAGACATTGTTAACTAGAATGGGCACTCGGTAGAGCGCAAACCTTCGCCTACGCCACTTATTTTTTTCTGGCCATCTTCAAAGTGTGGGGCATAACATTCTCCAAATTTTGGTGTTAGTTTCATTGAAATCGGACCGGAATATCGTAATATTACATTTTTGGCCCAGTCTTGACCTCTTATTCAATTCAGCATGCACACGTTCTTCTGGCATATAGTGCTTGGCAAAGAAAAACGTTTTTGACCTTTTCGTGACCTTGACCTTGACCTTTGACCCAATCACTCCCAAAACAGTAATCGGTTGTTCCTTGGGTCATGACCAATCATCCCACTAAATGTCATAAAAATCGGCTCAATTTACGCTTTTAACCTTTTCATGACCTTGACCTGGACCTTTGACCTTTGACCCAATCACTCCCAAAAAGTAATCAATTGTTCCTTGGGTCATGACCAATCATCCCACTAAATTTCATAAAAATCGGCTGAATGTACGTTTTTGACCTTTTCGTGACCTTGACCTTGACCTTTGACCTTTGACCCAATCACTCCCCAAAACTAATCAATTGTTCCTTGGGGCATGACCAATCATCCCACTAAATTTCATAAATATCGGCTAGGTTCTGTCTGAGTTATACGAAGTACAAGCAAACATTTTGACCTTGACCTTTGACCTTTGACCCAATCACTCCCAAAAACTAATCGATTGTTCCTTGAGTCATGACCAATCATCCCACAAAATTTCATAAAAATCGGCTCAGTTTTGACTGAGTTAGACAAAGTACAAACAAACAAACAGACAGACAGACATATTGACAAATAAATACACATCGGGCAAAACATAACCTTCTGGCGAAGGTAATGATAAGAAGTACAATTGCAAAACAAGAAATACATTTGCAGAAAATGCCTTTAATGACCTGAATATTAATGTTCCCAGATTGTGTTTAGTATTTTCCCTCTTCCCACTCTTTTCCCTTTGGTATTTGCCCTCTGTTTTTGTCTTTGTGTTCCCACCTTATTTACTCAGTGTACGTGCATGCATGCATGTGTGCGTGTGTGAGTTAACGTGTGCGCATGTTTGTGCGTGTGTGCATATGGAGTGAAGTGAAATGAAAGCCCAACTGGGAAACTCCAACTCCCACTGTCATTCTGACGCAGCACTCCGCAGCACACAAGTGAACACTGCACACAGCGAAATTGCATTTATGCCTGACCCATGTAAGGGGGCAGCTCCCAATGGCACCTGAAAGGGAGTAGCGTGGCAGGATGGTACCATGCTCAGGGTATTTCAGTCATGGAGGAGGATGGGGGAGAGCGCTGGTTGATTGTGTGTGTGTGTGTGTGTGTGTGTGTGTGCGTGTGTGCGTGTGTGCGCGTGTGCGCGTGCGCGTGTGTGCGTGTGTGTGCGTGCGTGTGCTAGCCTGTGTGTATGCCTGTGTGTGTGTGTGTGTCTGTGTATGCACACACGGTTTATTTTTACGTATGCATCATGAGTGTGTGTGTGGGTGTTTTAATCTGAATGAGAAAAGCACTCGTAGGAGCTTTCCAGCAGGCAGGTCCACTTTATTTCTGAGATTTAATATTAGGGTTTTTTTCAGACCGCCCATAATCAGCTATTCATAATTTAAATCAAATGCTCAAGCACATTACCATGCCACTAATCTTTATTTCATTTCAAGACTTAATTAAAACAGAAGTAATACATGGAATGCATTAAATTGTGTTTTTTCATATTTCCCAAGCAGCCATTTACCATTCACTGAAAAAAGTGGTCCCTAAACCCACCTTTAATGTTGTGTGTTAAAAACAGTAAAAAAAAAAAAAAAAAAAAAAAAACATGGTATCAAGTAGTATGCTAAAATAAGCATGCTAATTCAAAGAGATGTGTTTGTTTCAATTCTGTTTATGTATGTGATTATGTAGGCTTGCATCATGTTTACATAATACATTTTTTATTTCAACATTTAATTCTAAAGGATTATTAGAGATAGATATTTTAGTTGAGGTCTTTTCATTTACACGCAAGTGCCTGCCAACCTGCCCAACTAATCTGTCTGAACTGAAACACAGCACTCCTCCTTTTACCTAGCCTGGGAAATCCCATGCTGCTTTGCACAATCGTTCCAATCTGAAATGCAGCATGAATTCTGTCCCTCAGGGAGGATTCTTGTTGCCTGGCTCTTGCCCGACCTGTAGTTTTGCGCAGCTTTGTCAGCTCTTCGTCTGGGAGCATGAAGCAGGACTCCATTTCTCCAGTCAAAAAAGTAATAGGACATTTATTGCTTCAATATCAACAAATTCCTTCAAAAACCTTTTCTGTCGATCTCTAAAGCGTCAATAGTCCATAATATATTCTGTGACTCCTCAGTGCGATCTGGCATTGATATTGAAGCAATAAATGCCCCTATTATTATTTTTTACTGTAGAAATGGAATCCTGCTACATGCTTCCAGA